>NC_080163.1:160686803-160839061 GCF_950295315.1 Erinaceus europaeus
AGAAGGAGGAGGAGGAGGAGGAGGAGGGAGAGAGAGGAGAGGAGGAAAAGAAGAAGAAGAAGAGAAGAAGAAGAAGAGAAGAAGAAGAAGAAGGAGAAGAAGGAGAAGAAGAAGAAGCCTAACTTTTGCAGACACATATCATGGGAGATGAGAAACTGTGCCCATGTGCAAACAACTGTACTTTTTGTTTATCCCAAATATTATTTGAAAGAAAGGGAGAAAATAAATCAATGAATTTTTTAAACAATGGAATCAGATAAAATACAAAAAAAAAAAGAAAAGAAGAAAGAAAAGAGGGGCAGTGGTGGCTCATCTGGTAAACACACACATTATTGTGTGTGAGGACTCAGGTTTAAGACCAAGTTCCCTTTCTACCTGCAGGTGAACAGCTTCATGAGCAGTAGAGCAGTGCTGCAGGTGTCTCTCCTTCTCTCTGATTACCCCCTATGTCTCTCACTTGCTATCAAAAAGGAAAAAAAAGTTATTGAAAACAGGGAGACATGCTGACACTCAGTCCTAGAAATAACACTGATACCTTAATAAATATATGAAATGAAAATTTTTTAAAAATGAAAGAAGAGAAAATGGTTGACTTCATAGAGATGTTTCAGAAGCCTCCTCTGCATCATGCCTATTGACAGTTTTAGCTGTCACTTATCTTGGAGCAGCTGGGGTGGGGGGGCAATGGGATGTCATGGGGAGCAGTGTAGACAAAGCCCCTAGTGATGTCACTTCTCTCTGTGTGCATCGAGTCCTCAGCTATGTGTCCAGAGAGGGGCCACATGTGCTGATATTCTTATGAAGTCACTACAATGTATCTCTTAGGCCTGGCCACCTAGTAGGTTCTAGATGGTGTGTGGGGAGGTTGAGAGGTGAATGGGTAAGAGCACAAGAGACAACCAAACACCTGAATTTTTTATTTTGCAAAATGATCTAACAATTGATCTTGTATACGCTTAGGCTGTGGTGGTGGTGGTGATGGTAGTGGTGCTCTCCCTCCTCCTCCTCCTCTTCTTTTTATTTTTGATACTTTTAAAAAAATTTATTTATTTATTCCCTTTTGTTGCCCTTGTTGTTTTATTGTTGTAGTTATTATTGTTGTCGTCATTGTTGGATAGGACAAAGAGAAATGGAGACAGGAGAGGGAAGATAGAGAGGGGGAGAGAAAGATAGACACCTGCAGACCTGCTTCACCGCTTGTGAAGGGACTCCCCTGCAGGTGGGGAGCCGGGGCTTGAACCGGGACCCTTATGCCGGTTCTTGCGCTTTGCGCCACCTGCGCTTAACCCGCTGCGCTACAGCCCGACTCCCTCTCTCTCTCTCTCTTTTTTTAAGATTTTATTTATTCATGAGAAATTACAGGAGAGAGAGAGGAAGAACCAGACATCACTCTGGTACATGTGCTGCCAGGGAGTGAACTCAGTACCTCATGCTTGAGAGTCCAGTGCTTTATCCACTTCGCCACCTCCTGGACCACCTCCTCTTCTTTTTTAGAGAGACAGAGAGGTATATAAAGAGTGACAGAAACCACAGCACTAAAGCTTCTTTCAGTGTGCTGGGGCCAGGCTCAAACTTGGGTTGCACACATGACAAAGCAGTGTACTATCCATGTAAACTGTTTTGCCCTCCCTTCCTTAGGTTCTTTTGGGGCAGATAACAGTGGTCGCAAAAGGGATTGGAAGTGTGTGAATGTCTGCTACTCTGGCAGAATCTCTCTTTTAGGAGATAATTCCAGACCAAATTCTGCCAACACACCCATAGTTACTAAACAGTTGTTCAGTATCAAGGTAGGACCACCTCAGGGATAAAACAGGTCCAACTCGGTCAGCTTGATAAGGTCTAGTATTCTGTCCATTCAGTTCAGCTGGCAACTCCCGGGAGGAAGGTGCACTCCAGACCTGCCACACTCCTGGGTAAGACTGTGTGTACCCTACCAGGTGCCATACAGAAGTCCAAAAATTCTACCCCAGGGTGTGGGCAGGACTCCTGAGGATGGGGTGGGGCATCTCTAGATCATTTTGCCAAGACATAACTGGAATGCATTATATTTCACTGAAAGGTGCCCCTTCCGTCCTCCCTTCTTCCTTCCTTCCTTCCTTCCTTCCTTCCTTTCTTCCTTCCTTTCTTCCTTCCTGCCTTCTTTCCTTCCTCCCTTCCTTTCTTCCTTCCTTCCTGCCTTCCTTCCTTCCTCCCTTCCTTACTTCCTTTCTTCCTTCCTCCTTTCCCTCCACAGGGATTTATTTATTTATTGCCTCCATGGTCATTGCTGGGGCTTAGTACCTGCACTAGAAATCCACTGCTCCTGGCAGTCATTATTTATTTTTTTTCCATTTTAGTGGATAGCACAGAGAGAAACTGAGGAGGGAATAGAGATAGATAGATAGATAGATAGATAGATAGATAGATAGATAAAGGTAGACACCAGCAAACCTGCTTCACCATTCGTAAAGCTTCCCCCTGCAGGTGGGGAGTGGGGACTCAAACCCAGATCCTTGTACAGGTCGTTGTGCATAGTACTATATGAGCTTAACTTTATGTACCACCATTTGCACCCATTTTAATTTATTTTTAGGTATTACTTACTTTTAATAGGACAGAGGTAAATTGAGAGGGGGAAGAGTATGGGGAAGAGCAAGACACCTACAGTACTGTTTCAGCACTCATGAAGCATCCTTCCTGCAGGTGGGGATGGTTTGAAATGAGAACCTTGCGCTTGGTAATGTGTGCACTCAACTGGGTGCACCACCATTTGGTCCATATTTATTTGTTTTAAAATATTTTATTTATTTATTTATCTATTTACGAGCTAGAGACAGAGAGAAATTGAGAGGGGAGGGGAAAATAGAGAGGAAGAGAGAGACAGAAAGACACCTGCAGCATTGCTTCACCACTAGTGAAGCTTTCCCCCTGCAGGCAGAGAGCAGGGGCTTGAACCTTTGCCCTTGTGCACTGTAACATGAGCACTTAACCAAGTGTGCCACTGCCTGGCCCCTTATTTATTTATTTTTAACCAGAGGACTGCTCAGCTCAGGCTTTTTGTGGTGCTGGGGATTTAATCTGGGAGCTCTGAGCCTCAGGCATGAAAGTCATTTTTTGCATCACCATTATGCTGTCTTCCCAGCCCATATCTACCGCTCAGATCACACTTTGTATCTATCTCTTTGACTATGAGGAAAACTTGCTGAAGGCATTGTGACTGATGCTGTCATGTGTCCCTTGCCTGACACCCCAGTTCCTGGTTAAGGTTTAGACAGCAGGGGCAGTGATCACATTCACCACACACTTGTGAAGGTATTTAAAGAGAACAAAGCTACAAGTGACCCAGAGTCACATGACCTAGGGCAGCTGAGGTGGCCTGGGTGGAGGCTCTGGAGTGGGCTGGGGCCAGGGCCAGGAGTTCCCAGCTTGCTGAGGGTGTTGATTCCACTGGGACCCTCCTGCTACATTGGTTTCTTTTCTGCCTGGTGGGTGTTCCCTGAGAAGACTGCTGACACTTGAAGAATTAAATAATTATCTTAACGATGATAAAATAGAAATGGCTTTCCCAGCTGAACAGAAACTAGAGAAGACAAGGAGGTTCCCACACCCAACTTATTGTTTTTGGCCTGGACTACCTCAGCCCCCAGGAGGCAGATGTCTAGGCCCACAACTGGTCTCTTTGAGTTGTGGTCATAGTAGGGGGGGACACTGGGGATCTTAGGGGGGGATTTTAGGAGTGTCTGTAGGGGTTTCCCTTCCCAAAAAGCCAGACTCAGAACTAATAGCAGAGAAAGGGGTTCTTTTTCTTCCTTTCTTGCTTTTACTCTTTTCCTTTTCTCTCTTTCCCTCTCCCTCTCTTTCTTTTTCTCCTCCTTCTTCTTTTTATTGTAGAGACAGGAGAGACAGGGAAAGCAGAGAAGCAAAGAGGAAAAGAACTCACAGCACTGAAGCTTCCTTCAGTTCAGCAGGAGTTGGGCTTGAACCTAAATCACTCACATGGCAAAGCAATGCACTATCCAAATGAATCGTTTTTTCTTTCTTTCTTTCTCTCTTTCTTTCTTTCTTTTTTTTTTTTTTTTTTTCCCAACTGGCCTTACTGTATTCTGAATCCTGGGAAGCTACAAGACTAAGCTCTTGTAGAGGAGTCCTCAATGCTATGAAGACTGGCATAAAGTCTGGCAAGACCTGGATGGTGCTGATGGAAGGGTAACTGCCAATTAATAATCCTAGTGCCAAATAGGTTATCATACACCTAGGGAAACCTGACAGATCATTGAAACAGCATTCTTCTTCTCCTTCTCCTCTTTTCTTTCTCCTCCTCCTTATTCTGATAGAAACAGAGAAAGAGGGAGTGAAAGAGACCACAGCACCAAAGCTTCCTTCGGGAGCAGGGGCTCAAACCTGGGTCATGCACATCACACAACCTTCTTGATAAACTAAGCTGTTGTATGCTTTACATTGGGTTCTAGTTCTCCCCCGCCAAGAGAATTAGATCAGTCCAGTTAATTTCGTGGGCCGCTTGGCCCCGCCCCTAGGGACCCCGCCAGAGTTCCGGAATGCCAGAGTTGGAGAGTTCCTGAGTTCCTGAGTTCCAGAGTGACAGAGTAAGAGAGGGTTCCTGAGTTCCTGAGTTCGAGAGTAAGAGAGAGTGCTTGCGCCGCTGCAAAGAGACAGCAGAGTTCTGTTTGGTGATTAGTTTGCCTTAGTTTATGAATCGTTGTTCCTGAATAAAGAAATACAGCTTCCCTGCCCAGCCGTTGTCTCCGCGTCTCTGTTACCCGCCCGTGAAGCTAACCCGGCTAGAGCCTCCGAATTTTAACAACACCAAGCAACTGGAAAGCTTTCAGAATCAGAAAACAGGGATGCATCTGCCTCAAGGGAACATGGGGGAGGGGGACCTGTCAATGCAAGGAGGAGAGCTGTCATCCTGGAATTGGCATTTCTCTCACTCTAGAACCTTGGCTGACCTGGGGACCCGTGGTGGTGAAGGTGAGATTTGAAGGCCTGCCACGACTCAGGCCTTGTGGCCTGACTCTGGGCCAGACAAGAAGTTACTAACATGAGAGCTGTAGGCACACCCCATGAGACAGAGAGTCAGGCTCTTCTGCTATCTGGAACAATTCTGGAGACCTTTCAGCCATACAGGTCAAAAAAAGTATCCTGTCTAACTTTACTTCATTGTCCTTCTTTGTTTGATGTGTCTCAGGGCTGCCCTGGATAATGCCTGACTTTCTGCAAACTCAGGGGAGAGAAACCTTTGGCTAGCTGTTTGTTTGGGGCAACATCCTTAAGGAATGTACAGAAATTGAGGGGGCGGGCAGGCGATGTAAGTGAGGTCTTAGTTGATCTCGAAACATCACCTGGTAATTTCTCTTGCATCTAGGAGGGTGTCTCCTTTGAATGTGTCTCCCCAGCTCCCTCTCTGGCAGGGCAGGAGATGGGGTAGGTGGGGGCCACAGAAGCCCACCTGAAAGGGTCCTGTTTCTGGCCCCCAAGGCTAGTGAGAAGCTAGGCCCAGACAGGCAGGGCAACCAGCTTTGTCCTTACCGAGTGAACCTTTGAGATCCTTTGGGTGGGAGCCACAGGCTTTTTGCAGCGCTGGAATTTTCCTTCAAACACCAGTTTTTCTGGAAGGAGTTAAAAATGAAACAAGCTTACAGAGAAAGCGGGAGGAGGGGGGGCGCCTGTGGAGGTCGAACTCCCAGTGCACCCTGACTGCCACAGAACTGGGGGACGCCAGCCAGGCCTTGAGGGGGGAGGGGTGTGACTGCGACGTGCTGGGAGGGGTACAGAAAAACTTTGTGTGCTCCCCCGCCCCCCTCTCTTCGTGGGTCCGTCCCCTGGTGACTAGGCTGTGGCCACCCGCCTTCTTGTCACCCTCACCTCCGGCCTTCCGCGGCCCCCCGGGGAGTGGAAAAAAGGGCAGCGCCGCGGGTCTCCGACAGGCCCACCCCACCCGGTGACCCCCTCCTTCCCTCTAGCACACCCCTTCCCCACCGCGCTCCTTTTGTCCGCCCTCCTCTTCCCTCCCGGCTCCTGGCTGGGCTGGATCCGCAGTCTCCGGCCCCCCAGAGAGCCCGAGCGGGTGAGCCGCGGGGCGGGTGGAGGGACTGTTCTCCGCCCCCTCCCCCTAGGAGAGGCAGCCCGCGGCGGGGGCACCCTGGAGCCGAGGCCAAGCGCCCCCTCCCCCAGCGTGTGCCATCTGCCGCCTGTCAGCCTCTCTCCGCGGGCCTCGATCCCAGGCGCCGGCGGGGGTGGGGGGGAGCTGTTCGCTCTGCCCCTCCTTCTTGGCTCCTGCCCAGGCGCCTGGCGGCCTCTGCCCTTGCTCCGGTCCCTGGCACCCCTCTCTTTACCCTGGCCCACTCCCCCTGACAGGGCCGACCTACTAGCCACGCTCGGACGCCAGTGATGGGGGTAGGGGTGATAGGTGGAGGGGCCAGCGGTGAGGGTGACAGTCTTAACTCAGGGAGGTGATGGTCCCCCAGGCTTGAGTCCCCGTTGAGGGTCGCCCCTGTTCTGGGGATGCTCCCGCGGCTGCCCGGTGTCGGGGTGCTCGCCTGAGTGTCGCAGCTCTCGGGGCGCCCGACTCTACCTCCGAAATGGCGTAGGGGGACGTTAGCTCGGTCCCCTCCCTTCTTCTCCTCCCCAGACCCCCGCTCTCCTTAGTGGCGGGGGTGCGGGGTAGCCTCTTCCCTCTCCACCAGCCCAGCACAGGATGGGAGTCCCGGGGCTTCCAGCGGCGAGCGGGGCCAGGCGGGACAGCTCAATGCGCAGGGAGCTTGGGCTGGGGAACGGCGGAACACAGACGCCCTGCTTGGGGCGGGCGCCACTGCTCGGTCGGGCCCGGCGCGGCTCTCTGCGGGCAGCGGGTTTTTCTGTGAAAGGTTGCCCTGGGTAACTCGTCTCCGAGGGGACACAGCCCTCCTCTCTCGGAGTGGCAACTTATCGATCCGCGAGATTGATAACCCCCAGCGCCGCGCCGCGCACCCGCACGGCTCTCCCAGCGCGGGGCCGGGCCGGGCCGGCCCGAGGTGGCGCCACTCGCCAGGGGCCTCTCCCTCACCCACTACCCAGCCGCCTACAGGGAAGACTTCAAAGGAACACTTTAGGGGAGCTGCGGGGGGCGGGAAGATTTTCCGAAGTCCCTTCCTGGGCCAGTGGGAAACCAAAGCCTCTGTTGGCTCAGAAGCCTTGGGGACAAGAGGCGCCCCCTGGTGGCCGGGGCAAAATTTGGTGGAAAGTAGTAGCTGATTTATTCACTTTGTCAATCGCGGGGGGGGGGGGGGGAGCGGGAGGCGTTGCTAGAGCGATATTCTGGGGCTCAGGTGTCTTAGCTAAGTAATGCGCAACTAGATTCGAGAAGCCTACAGATACGGGCAATGCATGGGGCGATCAAAGTTGCACCCGTGGTGGGAGAGTTTACTCCTGGATGTGGGGCAGTGCCTGTCTTTGAGCACCGTTGGGGGGGGGGGGAAATAAAAGTGAGAGAGAAAAGCCAGATGGGGGGATAATTCACGTGCGTGGAGCAGAAACTGCAGAGGCGGCAGTGGCAGGGCAATTCACCCCAGTTTGCCCCCACCCAAACCCACCCCCTTACTTCTTGCAGTTTGTGCAGCTAATGCATCTTGGCGAACTTGACAGCGCGCGTGGGCCCTGTGGTGTGTTCCCTCCTCCCACCCCCAATGCCGCCTGTGCCGGAATCGGGGCCCGGCGTGCCGGTGCGGTGCCCGCGTGCCGGTGCGGTGCCCGCGCCCGCGCCGTGCCTGCCTGTCGCCGCCGCCGCGGTCCGGGTTTTGCGGGCGGCCGGAGCTGTATTTCCAGCGCTGTCCATCGCTCGGTGCTGTTGGCCCTCTCTCCGTCTGATCCGAGCCGGAGCAGTGCGGGGCGCCCCACGGGATCAGAGCGCTCCCCCGCCGGGACTCCGCTCCTCACATCCTCCTGCTGGGACCCGGCTACATTTCCAGCCAAGCCTGGCTTTATTATGTGTCTCTGCAGTGCATCCCCAGCAGCCGGATCGGGAGGAGGAGAGCCAGCGACCACAAAGAAGACAGGAGCGCAAGGGAGACTGGCGGGCGGGCCGGCGCCGGCTGGAGCGCGGAGGAGCCGGGGCGCAGCCGCCGCCGCCGCTGCCCGGGAGGACTGGAGCCCGGCCGCCGCCCGCTCGTCCTCCTCCTCCTCCGCCGCCGCTGCCGCCGCCTCCCCATTTCCCGCGCCCCTGGCCCATGGAGGCAGCTAGCGGGGCCGGTGACTTGGCACCGGCCTGGGAATCGGCCGCGCGGCGCGCACTGAGCACCGCAGCCCGAGGGCAGGCAGCGGCGGCCCAGCGCACTGGCTGAGCGATGCCGGGAGCACGGGCGCGCCTGCCCGCCGCCGCCTGAGCGCCCCTGCGCGCCCCTTCCTCCTCTGGGGGGCCCGCGCCGGACCAAGCGGCGAGCCCGAGAAGGGGGCGTGAGCCAGGGGCCCCGAGCTGCGGCTTCTGAGGCACCGGGGCTGTTTCCAGCCCCCCCCCCACCAAGTAGGCTGAGTTGAGGGACTCCCCCTCCCCATCCATCATCATCTCCAAACTGGAGGGTCGGGGCATTTTTGAGCCTATTAATATTTATTATTATTTTTGTGTGCGTGCGGCCGGGGTGGAAGGAGAATTCGAAGGTTTTTTTTTTTTCTCTCTTTTTTTTTTCTCCCGGAGTACTGAGCTTCTGTGCTCCCGACCGCCTCCCGGTCTCCTCCCCTCCTGAGACCCCCTCGACTCCAGCCCCAGCCCCCTCCTCTGATGGGTTCATTGTGAGCTTCGCACCAGGCTGCGTGGCCGGACGCCTGCAAACTTTGCACAAAAATCCGGCGAGGGCGGAGGAGGAGCAGGAGGAGGAGGGCGAGGGTGACGGTGGGGTGGGGGAGGGAGGGAGGGGGCCGCAGGGGCCGGGGGCTGGCGGGGGGTGGGGAGGAGGAGGGGGGCGGCTTTTTTTTTTTTTTTTTTTTTGCATAACTCGGCTCGGCCGAGTGGCCTCCGGACTCCCCGCGCCTCTGGGACCGCCGCCGGGACCGCGAACCCCCGGCTGCCGCATTGCAACAGGCAGGGCCCCGGCGCGCCCCCCAGGCCTCCCCCCTTCCCCAAGCGGCCTCGGCCCGGTCGGGCCGCCCCCCCCAGGGAGGCCGCCGGGGAATTGCGATCCGCTCCCCACAGCCACCGAGCCGGCTGCAAAAAACAAAGTTTCCGAGAGGCCGGCGGAGAAGAAGGGGGAGCCGGGCAGCCGGGAGCGGCGGGGGGCGGCGGGGGGAGCCGGCGGCGGAGGGTGACGGAGCGCCGGGAGCCCCGGACATGTCCAGGCGGAAGCAGGCGAAGCCGCGCTCGGTGAAAGGTGAGCGAGCGAGGCCCGGCGGCGGCTCGAAAGGGAGGGAGGGCGGGAGACGCGCGGGAGGAGGGACCGCGGCCGGGGACCGCGCGAGGGAGCGAGCGAGCGAGGAGCCGAAAGGAGGAGGCGGCGGCGGAGGCGGAGGAGGAGGCGGAGGAGGAGGCGGAGGCGGGAGGAGGAGGCCGAGAGCGGGAGGCGGAGGCGGCCGAGGAGGCTCGCCCGCAAACACCCTCCCGGCTCCGCGCCGCCGCCTGCGGGGGACCGGGCCTGAGGCGCCGCTGAGGGGCCCTCGCTGCGCCCTCCTTGAGGGCCCCGGGCCCGCGTGGCCAATCAAGGGGTGTGGGCCCGACTTGGCGGGGTTTGCGAATCTCCTCGGCGGTGCGGCGGTGCGGCGGCTGGAGGACGGAAGCGGTGGCGAGCCCCGGCGTCCCCGAGGCCCGCGCCTCCCAGCCCGCCCTCGCCCCGGCTCTGGGCAGCCGAGGGCCGCGAGCATCGCGGGCGCGCACCCGGGCGGCCTCCAGACGCCCCCTCCCCGCCCCCGGCTCGGGCCCCGCTCCCCGCCTGGCCCCCGCACTTCCTGCCTTTTGCGCCGAGGCCGGCGCAGCCGGGAGCCTCTGCCGGGAGCTCATTGTCTGCGCTCCGCCAGCGGGACGTGGGGCCCCGGGGGGACGCAGCGGCCACCGCGAGCTTCTGGGCAGAGGGCTCCCACGCGCTCCGGACACCCTGACCGGCTTTCTGTGTCGGGTCCCCGGAGTGCTCACGCTTGTGGGGACGGACACACACACACACACACACACACACACACACAGACACACACACACACACACACACACACACACACACACACACACACACGCAGGCACACGCACACGCATGCACACGCACGCCCCTCATCTCAAGTCCCACAGAGGACTGCTGGCTCCAGGGGTCCCCAAGTGCACACACGTTGGCAAAGACATACGCGCGCACGCAGACACGCAAACACACAAACACACGCCTTTCTCTGCTTCCAGTTGCACCAAGACCCCCTGCTCAGCTGGGCCCCTGGAGAGCGCAGGACCCCGGGAGAGGCTACTCTAGCCTGCGCCTCCCCCACCCCGCCACCCCCCTTTCTGCACCAGGTTGGCCTCTCCCGGCCTTCCCTGCTGCTTTGTCCCGATTCCAGGCCCTGGGGTGGGTGCCTGGCAGCCGGGCCGCGCTGGGAGGTGGTAGAGGCGGGACAGGATGCGAGTGGATCTGTCTCCGGAGCCAAAAGTCCCGGGGCCCTTGTCCTCTCCCAATTCCCCTGATGACCTCTGGCCCTAGCCCAGCTCTGCTCTGAAAAGTTCATTTCCTGGAAGCCTGCGCGGGAAGGCGCCGCAGCCCCGCTCCTTTCCTGCCAGCCTCACTCGCGGCAGGGAAGCCTGGGACTGGATCTGGCCTGGAGGGTCGCGAGACACCCGCCATTGCTCGCCTGCTACAGTCGCTGGAGATGCTGGGCACCAGACTCCCTGGAACTTCTCTCAGCGTGTTAGAGGCGGACGACTCCTGTCCAAACTCCCCCCCCCCCACACACACATCCCCTTGCTGTTTTTTCCTTGAGAGAAGTTGATCCTGTCCCCTCTCTCGCTGGCAGCCATCCCGTGTGGAGTAGGCTTGCTGGGGAGAACTGGGGGCAGTGATGCCCTGATTGAAGGACAAGGGAACCAGAAGAGAAGACCCCCCCCAAAAAAGGTGGGGGCAGGCAAAAAGGTGGATGTTCATCCTTTAGCTGAATAGCACGACTCTGTGGTTTGAAATAAGTTAATTTCATTTCTCTTACCAGGGCTCACTGAGTACTCTTTCAGGAGCCCCTTAAAGTGGCCCAGAAGAAAATTTGGTTTTCTGGCTGGAAAAAATAGTTTTATGTAACTCGAGTAGTTGGTCTTGAGTTATGTCTATATGTTGAGATAGATTTTTCAGAAAAGAGGATGGGATGCTTATTTATCTTTTCCCTCCAAACTTCATCATTTTAGAACCCGAGACACAAAAAGCAAAGGTAGAATGATGGGTTGGGTGCTTCAGAGTTGCTTGAACCTAATTCCAATCTTTATTTTTATGCAAGAGAGAACAAGAGCAGAACAATGCTGAGCTCTGGCACATGACAGTGCCTAGGATGGAACCTGAGGTCTCTGGGGCCTCAAGCATGCAAGTCCTGTGTTCTAATGCTGGAATACCTTCCAGGCTCTCAGACCTAATCCTCAAGCTGCCCTGGGTATCTCTGAGAAGGACTCTGGACTGGTCTTCAGCCTTTCATGAAATGTGCCTTGCAGTGGTTTTGAATGTGTGTCTTTCTCCGAGTGTGTACATGAGTCTGTAGAGCAAACAATTCAGGCTTATTGATAGAATGACAGTTAAGTTAGAACCAGACCAGTGGAGGCATTTTGAAGTGTTATGAATATCGCCCACCCAGGGTCTGCCCTGGGAACCGTAGAGCCTGTTTCTCTCATCATTTTGACTTTTTATTCAGTTTACCAGGGTGAATAGGGTGGAGATTTGGCCACTCATCAAGGGAGGAATTAAGAGAGGAGATAATTTGAATAGATAAGAGGTACAGCAGGTGATGGATTTATTGCCTTTCAAGATTTGTCTTCCTTCCTCACTCAAGCAATATTAAAAAAACCCTGAGCCTGAGTGTGGACAGCTCCTTACCAAGTGTTTAAAACGACAAGGTCTTCACCTTTAAAGATGCTTGAAGGTGCTTCTTAAGGAACAGTGGTGCTTTTCGAATTTTGTTTTATTTTATTTTGTGTCCACTGCTGTGTGTCAGGGCTTGCAGAAAGGCATTGTGGACTTCCTCAGCCCTTTTGCTCCTCTGTGAAAGTCGCTGGTTGGACTGTGATTTGTAATTGATCTCAGAAATGTGAATGCCCATAGCAGCAAGGAAAAACATAAACATCACAATTTCTAATGGATGCTCAGAAAATGTGATTTGAAAGCACTAGCAAGCTTGCTTTGAAAATCAAACAGGCCTGTGTGCCTTAGTGTGTGTGTGTGTGTGTGTGTGTGCATGTGCGTGTGTGTTGTTGGTGGCGAAGAGCTACAAACACAATCTCCTTTCTGGTGTGTGGGGTCATATGCCCCCTTGGGATGTTTTTCCTTTGGCAAACCCAGCTCCCCTGGGAAGAGGATACCCAGCAAACAGGAAAGGGGACCTGGCAATAGGGCAGGGGAGAAGAGTAGCCTCATTGGTTTTCAAAAGCTTTGTGATGGAAAGGAAAACAAAAACCTAACCAAAACCCAGACTATGGTCATTACAACAGTCACATTTTCAGAATGATTCTCCCTTTCTTCCTACACCAGTCTCCTATTTGTGGTCTTCTGGTTGTATGGTGTGCCACTTGCGACAATTTTGCTCTCTTTGACAGTTTTGGTCTCTTTTTCCAGGGGCTGTCTCTGCATGACATCTGACTGATGTCATTTTGGCTGATGGTTTCAGGTGCTTGGTACCCTGTCTTCTTTGACCTGCTCCCACCTCCCCAGGCCCACAAAACAGGTCTGTTAATTATACAGAAAAGGAACACATCTCCTCCCCCAACTAAGCTTAAAACTTTTGAATAATTTGTAGTACTGTTGATTTGTTTCATCTGTCACCTGCTTGTTAATCACAATTTTTAATATTAGCATTCAAGCTGTGTCCCTACTTGCTTGTGTCCCTTGTGTCCCCAAATCCCAGATGACTCCCAGTGACATCTCTGCATGCCTCTTGCTTTTCTCTCTTTCTCTCCTACCAGCCTATAGTGCCTCAGAAGTCCATCTTAGAAATTTGGTGGCCTAGGGACTTGGAAACAGCATTGTTCACCACTGCTTGTGTTTCCATGGAAATAATTGAGATGTAATAAATAGAGGCGTTCTGAGGTTACAGGTTTCTTGATTCAGCTGAGACCACATACAAGTGTAAATTGTCGCGATTTGTTTGGCTAAATGTACATGATCTTGTAAGAAGGGCAAAACAAATCCTTTCTGGGTTCTTTAGCTTTCTGTGTGGAAGGGGGTAGCTGACATTTAATCCTAATGTGTAATCCCCCCCTTCGTCAATGAAGTCACGGATTTTCATCATTGGAAGGGCCTGTCTCGCCCTGGAAATCATCCTTTATGTCTAGTGATTGTAGTTTAGATTTTAATACCTTGCAAAAAAAACTTAATAAGTGGTAAAATAAGATAACTATGTGCCTCTAGCAGGGGGTCTCTGCTCAATGGTACCTGGTGTGTCTTGGTAGTGGGAGGTGCAGAATGCTGGTGACTTGCGTTATAAACTTATTCAGTTGTTCCAGCCAGCTTGGCAATGTTGTGACATGCCATGGTGTGTTAACAGAGAGGGAGGAGGAGGTATTCAGGAAAGAGGGGACTCCAATGTAGTGTCTCTGAGGACCAGTGCTCCTAGCTGGAGCCGAAGGCAGGGGTCTGGTTCAACCTCATAGAAAGTTGCAATAATTGGTATATTGGTAGCCAACTCTTAAGCGGGTGGCTGTGGAATTCTTCCCCTGATGTAGGATTTAATAGCCTGGCAATTAGATGCATTGATTTCTCTTAACTGTTCATTTGGATGTGTAAACGGAGGGAACCCTCCACTGTGGCTGGGGTGCAGGCATGCTGCCTGGCTCCTGGGGGAAAAAAGCTGGGGGCCAGGTGGGGCCCAGTTGAGTGCACACATTCCCATGTGCAAGGAACGACCTGGGTTCAAGCCCCAAGTCCCCTTCTACAGGAAGCCCCTGGTGGGGGAGGGGAGTTTCTTGATCGGTGAGGTAGTACTGCAGGTCTTTCTCTGTCTCCCCCTTTCTTCTCAATTTCTGTTGATTTTTAAAATGTTTTTAAAAAGGCGGATTTAGGTAGCTGTGGCAGCAGGAGGAAGTGCTTCTTCAAGGAGGTTTTGAGGCCAGTTCAGTCTTCTTTTCAAAAATCCTACCTGTTTTTGTTTTTTTTTTTTGCAATGACATGAACAGTACCTGTTGTTCAGACCCTGCTTCAAATTAAACAACCGTGTTCAGTTATACCTGCAAAACGGAAACATCCTTTTCCTGTTGCAGGTGCGTTGAGGGTGACATCTCTGTCTTTGAACGACTGGACTCACTTGCATTCTTTTTAGCAGATGGTCTGTTGAGTGCCAGAGGGAAAAGTCACAGAACACCTTGGCTCTGGGTTCCAGTGGGATCCATGCTGGAAACGGGGTTGATTCTCTCTCCCTGTCCTCTGGAGCAGTAGTCTGGGACATGGGGCCACCTCGGCCAGCTGCTCTGTCAAACCCTGAAGAGGTGTGGGGATCTGGCATCTTGAGGCCCTTGGCAGGCAGGTGGCTGTGTGACTAGCAGCTCTGAGAGCATGTGGGTAAAGACTCTATAAATATAAGCACCTGTTAACTCCAGGCTCCTGGACCTGCAGGTTTCACCATCAGCGCCACTAACTTCTCACATGCAGGCATCTAAACTGGTTTGATAGTGAGCCTGCAGAGGATGGCTAACACTTCTGGTGACCCCATCCTTTAAACAAACAAACAAACAAACAAAACAAAACGAGAGTGGGTATGTAGACTTAGTTAACTTTTTGGCCTGAATTCTTTCCTGTACCATGCCCACAGAACTTGAGTGTTTGCAAATAATATTGTCTTTGAGTCTTTAAAGCATTGGCATTCAGTATCAGGGCTCCTTATCTGCAGTTTTAGGGAAACTGACATAGCAGAATACTCTGGAAATTGTGGCATGTGCTGCTGCCAGTCCCCTCCCCAACTCCCATCTTATTGTGGTTAGCTGGGGGAAGCCCACTGATAACACCTTAATCAGTGAATTTGATATTTTCTGCAAACTTGTGTTAGTTTATAAGGGCATTTTGTGCGTAAGTGTGTCAGTAAAAGAATGGTAATTAGGGTCATTTTGCATCTAAAACAACTGAGCCTGGATCAGCTCTGAAGTTTTCAGCTCCTTTAGCCTGTTATGGGAGGAGGGGTAGGGTGTATGTGTGGAGGGTGGAGTGGGAGGATACTGAGGGAAACTTTTGATTTTATCACTTACCTGCCGGCATTGGTGGCAGCCAACGACTGGGGTTGGACAGTCAGTAAATAAAAATGCTTTACCTCTTCAAGGAGCTCCAATTAGCTGATTGCTCTGTGTGGCTGGCTGTCTTGAAGGGGAATGCCAGTTTACCTATCTGCTCATATAAAGGGTTGATTTTTAATGTCTTGTGAAAAGGATTCTCTTTGTCTTGATTGATGTCAGGAATAAAAGCATGATGGTAATATCCCTTTGAAAGCTATTGTATTGTCAGCCCTGCCTGACAGCAGGAGGGCCTCCCAGCGTTATAGATTAGTGCTGTGAAAACACTGACATTTTCTTTGTTACGTTGCTGTTGTTCTACTTGCAAAGTCAATTATACAATGTCGGAGCTCAGTTACCGAGTTGACTTTGGAAGTAGCCCTGTTTTTCATTCTCTTCATAAAGATATAATTTTCTTTTATTGTTGTTTTATTTTCACTTGCTCTCTCTCTTTTTTTTCTTGACCTGTCTCCCTCTGGTTACCAATCCCCCCCATCCCGACCTCCCCAAGTGTCTGGATGTGTCAGCTAGACAAACCCTCTCTGGTTTCAATTGTGACAAGTCAAATTCAAAGATTGCCACATCATTATGTCTGAATTCTTCTGCTCATTCACATTTCGTGGCTTCTCATTGATAGAGTGACTCTAGCAACTAAGATACAGGAGAAACTCACCAAGCAAGATGAGACTGGGGGTAATCTCTTATCAAGTAGCATTCTGTGTTCTGGGGTACCTGAGGTTGGCAAATTCAAGGTTTCTTCTCCATCTTCTCCTCCTCCTCGTTCTTCTTCTTGTAGAAGAAAACATAGGGTCGATGGGCCCCTAACAACCTGTTTGTTGTAGTTGTAGATTTATAGCATTTTGATCTGAAAGGCCAAGGCTACTGAATTCTGGACTGAAAATTTTAGATAGTATTTTGGTGGGCAGAAAGAGGCCTCATAAAAGCATCATGGGCTGCAACCTTCTCCCATTGCTGATGACAGTGCAAACTTTAAAAGATTATTTGTTTGTTTGCTTATGGAGTTGGGAGAGAGAGAGAGAGAGAGAGAGAGAGAGAGAGAGAGGGAGAGAGAGAGAGAGAGAGAGGGGGAGTGTGAGGGAGAGAACCAGAGCATCACTGTGGCATATGCAATGCCAGAGCTCAAAGTCAGGACCTCCTGCTGAGAACCCAGCACTTTACTCACTGCATCACCTTCTGGGTTGTGTGACACATGCACTTTATAAGGTGATTCCAGTGAGCCTTTCCTAGGTGCTCATGGGCTCAAGGGTGTCTTGCATTCTCACTCAGGGATATGAAGTTGTGCTACCTAGAGAAGCAGCAAGCTCTGCAATGGCCAGAGTTGAAGATGGTCACAGGAAACGTGTTTCACTTCATTCTCCAGAGCTTTCTGATCCTGGCCACCAAAGCGGTAGCTTCTTGTCAGAACTTGGTGGCCACTCCCGATGATGGGGACCCATCAGGAAACCCCGTCCGAAGACAGTCATTGTGGGCCCTCGAAATTATTAGGAACCACGAGACAAGAGCCTGTGCTCGCCGGCAATTTGTCGGGACAAAATTTTTTTTTTCTCCAGTAATTGAAAATTAATGTCTTGAAGTGAAAGCAGATGTTCATGTCATCTTCGGAATTGGGATAGAAAATAGGGCTCTGTTGAGGGGCTCACTAATGTCACAGCCATCTCCCTCTCTGCAGCTAGTGGGGGTGCTGGGCCTGGCATTCTCTGCACATAGGTGGGACAAGAGCTGAGCTGGGGCTGTGCAGGTTGTGCTGTTTGAGAGGGATGTAGCAAAGTCATGGGAGCAAAGGCCTGGTGGGATCAGCCTACACTTGGGAGGCTGGTTATGTAGATAAAAATATTTACTTGGAGGGCCAGGTGGTGGCACACCTGTGAGAGTGTACATGTTACAATGCTCAGAGATCCAAGTTCAAACCCTGATATCCCCACATGCAGGGGAAAAGCTTCATGAATGGTGAAACAGTGCTGCGAGTGTCTTTCTTTCTCTATCTTTGATTTGTTTGCTTTCTACCATGGTTATCACTGGGGCTTGGTGATGGCACTAGAACCTGTTGCTTCCAGTGGTCATATTTCTCCTTTTTTTTATTTGATAGGACAGAAAGTAATTGAGAAGGGGAAAGGAGGATTTACCGTTTGTCCCCTCTGCAGGGGCGAGTTGGGGGCTCAAACCCAGGTCCTTGTGCTTCGTTAACATGTATGCTTAATTGGTGCGCCACTGCTTACCTCCTCCTCCCCTCTCGATCCCACTCTGTCTGTATCTAATGAATAAATAAATATTAAGAAAAATAGGAATTAAAAAAATTTCCTTGGGCTAGAGTGCTGGGCATAAGCATGAGGTTGCGAGTTTGAGCTCTAGCATCACATGTACCAGAGTAGGGCTCTGGATCTTTCTCTTTCCTTATTTTCTCTATCACTTGTAAATCAATAAATGATTAATAAGTAAATAAATAAGTTTTTAAGTATTTATTTAGGGGGACTGGTTATTAGCTTACCTAATAGAGTTCATGTTACTGTATGTGAGGATCCAGGTTCAAACCCCCACCCCACTTGTAGGAGGGAAGTTACAGACTGGTGGAGCAGTGCTGTAGGTGTCTCTCTTTCCTTCAGTCTCTTTCCCCCTTCTCTCCCTTTCTGTCTCTCACTCTATTAAAAATGGCTGCAGGAATGGTGGAGTTGTGCAGGCATCAGGCCACATCAGTAACCTTGGGGTCAAAACATTTTTTCCTTGGATTATGAAACTTGGACAGTGTTTTGAGTACTCATCTGCACAGAATATTTATAGAGTTAATTCTAGGCACAATGCTGGAAAACATACTCTTGGTTTTGGGAGAGTGGATTCATACAGATTAGTGAGTCCTTGGCTGAGTAGCCACTCCTTTCATTCAGAGTAGAAGCTGGTGAAAAATTGCAAATTCTGGACTTGGGTGGTGGCTCATCCAGTAGAGTTGTGATGCATGAGGACCTGGGTTCAAGCCCCCAGTCCCCACCTGCAGAGAGAGGATGCTTCACAAGTGGTAGAGCAGTGCTGCAAGTATTTCTCCTTTCTGCCTCTATTTCACCCTCTATCAAAAAACAAATAAATAAATAAAATAAAATAAAAGGCTGTTAAGAGTGGCCATCAGACACCATCAGGCACCAAGCTCTAGTGATACTCCTAGAAAAAGAAGTCACAAAATCTGTGTTCAAGGTAGTGCTTAGGGTGAATGTATGATGCCTTTGATTTGATCCCTGGCACCACCATATGCTGGAATAGCACTCTGGTCTTTCTCAGTTTCTCTTTCTTATGAAATAAATACATACATCTTTTAAAATGTCCCCATTTGGTTTGGCTCTTAGGCCCACCCTGATGAACTCATGAGTTGTCTTCTTCCTTTTTTTTTTTTTTCGCTTCCTCTGCCCTCTTCCCACTTAAAAAATGAATGGAGATAAGGGGTGGGGCTCAGAGTTTCCAGGTTCAATCTTTAGCATTAGCATAAGCCAAGCTGTGCAGTAGTCTGATAAAAACAAACAAACAAACAAACAAACAAACAAAAAAAGAAATGTAAAATTATTGAGGGCTGGGGAGACAACCAGCATAGTGGTTATGCAAACAACTTTCATGCCTGAAGCTCTGAGGTCTCAGGTTCAATCTTCAGCACCATCATAAGCCAGAGAGCTGAGGAAATAACAATAACAATAATAATAATAATAATAATTTTAAAAGATGGATCTTAGACGTGATAATATAGGATTTACCATCTTAACCATTTTTTAAAGTTTCTTTCTTTCTTTTTTTAATTAATTAATTAATTATTTATTTTTTGCCTCCAGGGTTATTGCCGGGACTCGGGGCCTGCACCATGAATCCACTGCTCCTGGAGGCCATTTTTTCCATTTTGTTACCCTGGTTGTTTTACCATTGTTGTGATTATTATTATTGTTGTTATTGATGTCTTTGTTGGACAGGACAGAGAGAAATGGAGAGAGGAGGGGAAGACAGAGAGGGGAAGAGAAAGACAGACACCTGTAAACCTACTTCACCGCCTGTGAAGCAACTCCCCTGCAGGTGGGGAGCTGGGGGTTCCAACCAAGATCCCTCTGCCGGTCCTTGCACTTCGTGCCATGTGCACTCAACCCACTGCGCTACTGCCCGACCCCCATCTTAACCATTTTTATTGGGTACAGTGTAGTGGCACTGCATGCTTCTGAGTTGTGAAACAGCCATCACAAGCAAAAAATTTCCATTTTCTGCCAGTAGTGATTGGGGTGGTGGGGGACACGGGGCGCGGTGTCTCAGCCCACCACCTTCTGAAGTGGCCATCTGGTTCCAGGCTTCCATTTTCCTGGGTGGACAAAAGAAATGAAGGCTAGATGAAGAAATGTCTCTGCGGGGCTGTCAGCAACAGTGCCCCAAGTGAGGATGGGATGCACCCTTAGGACCCCTGCCAGGGAAGCAAAGGTGCTCAGAGCTGTCGAGCAATCTGGCCACTGCCCTCAGGATAAGAATATTCATGCTGGGAGTCGGGCGGTAGAGCAGTGGGTTAAGCGTACATGGTGCAAAGCGCGAGGACTAGCGTAAGGATCCCGGTTCCAGCCCCAGCTCCCCACCTGTAGGGGAGTCACTTCACAAGCGGTAAAGCAGGTCTACAGTTGTCTCTCTTTCCCCCTCTCTGTCTTCCCATCTTCTCTCCATTTCTCTCTGTCCTAGCCAACAACGACTACATCAATGACAACCACAATAACTACAACAATAAAACAAGGACAACAAAAGGAAATAAATAAATATCAAAAAATTAAAAAAAAAAAGAATATTCATGCTCTCTCTTCAGGTACTGAGACTGGTAGGAAAGATCCTCATGTCCCCAACACCTACCTGTCAGCGCTCAGACAGGTTCCCCCCCAGCCTCTCCAGCCCTGACCACGGGCATGCCATACACTGCCTTGTCTGTGATCCATGATGAAGGGACATCTCTTCCGGAATAGTGGGGTGGCTACTTCATTCTCTGGGTTGCCAGCCCAGACATGCCAAGTGCCTCTGGTCCCAGGTCTGGTCCTTGCAGACCCTTTCACTGGTTTCCTTGGAGGAACTGGGTACCCATCCTCCCTCAGTTCTCTCTGTAATTGAAATTTGTCCTTTTGTTACCTGGACAAGGATTATTATTGTTATTTATTTATTTTGCAGCATTGCCATTCTCTATCCTGCTGTGAGGTTTATCTCTTCTGTTAATACTAATTAAATAAAATGTATTGTTCACCTAACTCCTGTTGCTCAAGATCTTACTAGTCTGCAGCAGAATGATGGCCAGCTCTCTGGGCTCGGGTAGGGAGGCCAGCAGAGCTGGGTAGGGTATCTGGGTGGGAAGGACTGCTCTTCCCAGACTGGGAGGTCTGACAGGTGCACCCTGGCTGCAGGAGTTTGGAGCCACCAGCAATATAGATTCTTAAACTGGAGCTATGGCTCTGTCCTTATCTCCCCAGGGCTGCACGTTTGAACTTGGGGAGAGGAGATATAGTACAGAGTGTCCTCAGAGAGAGGGTGAGGGGGGAGAGCAGGTTTCCAGTGGTGGGGAGGGAAGGAGAGGCAGGAGGCTCCTGCCTTCTATTGTGGAGGGTTCAAGGAGTGTTACCCCTTTGGGGAGCATCCAGGAGAGAGGGCACTTTTCTTGGGGTGTAGGGCAGCTCTGTTGGTGCTGTGTGCACCTCAGGAAGAGAGGGTGGACGGCCAGGCACCTGGTATACATATTGGAAAGATTGAGACCTTTCCTATTTAAAAAATATATAAATTTCTTTTTTTCCCCTTTTTAAATTTACTTTGGAGCCTCAGGCAAAAGGTCTGTGCACAACCATTATGTTATTACCCCAGGTTGAAAAGTAATCCTGGCAAACACTTCACCCAGACTTTTTTGGGTGTGTTGGTGGCATCTTTAGTTTTGTCCCATCATGGTACTTGCATGCTTTCATTCTCAGGGAGTTTTTGCTTCCTTTTTGAAATATTCATGTGTTGTTAGCTTGCATCTCACACTCTTCTTTCCATTTAACTGTGATCTGCTGCCCATATTTTAGGTCCAATGTTCCCTGCTCTGCCTCTTGGGGCCACAAAGAGTAACTCGAATCTCCAACCCCCAGAGAGGCTCTGTGGATGCTTGGAAAAGCTTGGTTGGCCCCTACACCCAAGGGAATGATCTCGGGGATGATGCAGGTTAGCTGGGTGGGCTTCTATGACTTCTTTTCACTATATTCATTCACTGATGGCTTGGATTATTTATTTATTTGATTCTTCTTCTTCTAGCGTTTGCCCTTCTTCCGTAGCCAGTCAACAGCGTCAGGTTGAGCCTGATGTAAAGTTTCGAGACTTCCTTTGAATCTGGAGAGGTGGCAGTCATTGACTATGTGGGTCATAGTCTGTCTGTAGCCACAGGGGCAGTTCGGGTCGTCTCTGGCTCCCCAGTGATGGAACATAGCGGCGCACCGGCCATGGCCTGTTCGATAGCGATTGAGAAGGGCCCAATCATAACGTGCTAGGTCAAAGCCGGGTTGATGCTTGCAGGGGTCTGTGATGAGGTCTTTACCTCAGCTGACTGCCAACTCTGTTTCCAAGAGTCTGGAACAGAGAAGTTCAGTGTAGGCATAGGGGACCAGATTGGATGACGAGACGTCAAGCGTTGGACAGGGTGGGCGAAGATATCCGTGTATATTGGCAAGTCCGGCCGAGCGTAGACGTGGGAAATGAACTTAGATGATGCCGCATCCCGACGAATATCTGGCGGGGCGATGTTGCTAAGAACTGGCAGCCATGGAACCGATTTATTTGATAAACAGACAGAAATCAAGAGGAAGGGGGACATAATGAGGGAGAGGAACGGAGAGACACCCACAGCACTGCTTCACCACTGGTAAGGCTTCCCCCTCTACAGGTGGGGACCAGGGGCTTGAACGCAGGTCCTTGTGCACGGTAATGTGTGCGCTTAACCAGGTGTGCCTGTTAAATAAATAGCCTGGCCTATTTATTTGTTTATTTATTAATTAATTATCAAAGCATTGCTCAGCTCTGGCTTATGGTGCTGCTGACGATTGAATTAGTGACAAATGGTACCCCAGGCATGAAAGTCTTTTTTGCATAACCATTAAACTATCTATCTTCTCAACAGATTTTTTTTTCTTTCTTTCTGTTTTTTTTTGTTTTGTTTTGTTTTTAAATGAGTGCATACGTGAGTAATTAATGGGTGGACAAGTAAGTAGCAAATCCTTGATTGGCTAATTAGTAGCTGAATTCCTGTCTGTGTGAGTGAATGAATGAATGGGTGACCTGATTTTCTTTAAAGTTGAAGGACCCATTGCTGGTCTCCTTGATGGTTCCTCCGTCCTCCTCACCTATTTGTGCCCTCAGCCCCTATTTTTGTCTGGGAGTAGGACTGGGTGCTCTCATGTTCCTCGAGGCTGGGGCTGGTTTGTGCTCATTTTCAGGGGTACTTGAGGGATTTCCTGGACACGGGGTGCAGTACTCTCTGCTGTGAATTTATAACTATGGCTTGTCAGAGTCTTTGTGCCAGGCCACTGATCTAGGCTTATAAAATGTAATTAAAAACATTATTAATTTATAATTAATTAAATTATTGTCTGTATATTTTTAATGAAAGACATACACACACACACACACACACACACACACACACACACACACACACACACACACACAAGCACCCATCAGCTCTGGCTTATGGTGGTGCTGGGGATTGAATTTGGGACCTCAGAACCTCAGGCATTAAAGTCTTTTGCATAACCATTATGCTATCTGCTCATCCCTAAAATGTAGGTCCCCTCCCCTCTCCGTACCAAGTGGGGCTTGGTGAAATAATCCACTATACTAGGCAGCCATTTTTTCCTGTCCCCCCCCCCCTTTTATTTTATTTGATAGGACAGAGAGAAATTGTGAGAGGAGGAGTGGCAGACACACACACACACACACACACACACACACACACACACACAGAGATAAAGACAGACATCTGTATTCCTGCTTCACCACTAGTGGAGTGTCCTCTCTACCCCACCCACCAGGTAGGGAGCAGGTGCTTGAATCAGGGTCCTTACACATGTTAATGTGTACACTCAACTGGTGTGCCACTGTCTGGCCCCCTAAAATATAGTTTTTATTTTTTAAGATTTATTTATTGGTGAGAAAGATAAGAGGAGAGAGAGAATGAACCAGGCATCATTCTGGTACATGTGCTGCCGGAGATAGAACTCAGGACCTCATGCTTGAGAGTCTAATGCTTTATCCACTGTGCCACCTCCTGGACCACATAAAATGTAGTTTTTAAATGCTTAAGCAGTGTAATTTTTTTTTTTTTTGCTGGCTTTAAGAGAACCTTTAGTTTTGTACTTCAACCACCTTGCCCTTCTTCCCATTGGAGCAGACAGTTTCAACCCATTTTGGTGCTGGCCAGGGTTCTGTAGTCTAGACTCCATCAAATGACCCTTCTGCTCATCTTTCAGAGGTGGTTTGTTCCAAGAGTAGCATGAGAAATGAGCCTTGAGGTCAGGAGAAGTGGACAGGATGGAGAAGAGGGCATGTGATTTCAGGTGAGCCAGCCCATCAAGAGGACCTCAGAGTGAAAAAGACCCCCTTCTGGCTGGAAGTCTGAGTCGGGGTCACTTTGGTGCTTCCATGGGAAGGGGGGAGTAGGCTGGAGGTAACATGCTTCATGGTTTGAGGTCAGATAACTCACTGGGCCTCAGTTTCCTGCCTCTGAGGTAGGACAGAACAGACTGAATTGGCTTAGTATTTTTACTCCTGGAACATAAGGAGGGAAAAAACCATGAGAAACTTTAAAATAACATGGGTTACAAAGATGTTATAACTTTTGTTGGATCATAAGATACTTGCATTTATTTCTTTTTCTTTTATTATTATTTCTATTACCACCATGGTTATCTCTGGGGCTGGTGCCTGCATGACGAATCCACTGCTTCTATCAGTGTTTTTTTTTTTTTTTTTTTTAAATGATTTATATAGAGGAATGGGGCAAGAGTGGAAGAAAGAGAAAGAGAGATTTTTCAGTCTGTTCTGTTACTTAGGAAGCTTACCCCTTTGCAGGTGGGGGTGGGGGGCTCGAACCCAGGTTCATCCTCACCCCTCCCCCACCACCCCGGCAGCTTCCAGGGCAATTTAAAGTTACAAATCTTTAGTCTAGGAGGTACTATTATGTATTTTAGCATTAGAAACCTATTCCAGGAGCAGGTGGTGGTATACTTGGTTGAGCATACATGTTACAGTGCACAAAGACCTAGTTTAAAGCCCGCAGTACCCACCTGCAGGGGAAAAGCTTTGCAAGTGGTGAAGCAGGTCTGCAGGTATCTATCTATCTATCTATCTATCTATCTATCTATCTATCTATCTATCTATGTATCTATCTACATGGCTATCTATTATCTATCTGTCATCTATCTTCCCCTCTCCTCTTCGTATCTGCCGGTCTCTATTCAATATATAATGATAATAAAAAATTTGAAAAAAAAAAGAAGCCTATTCCATTTCAACTGTCATATGTTCTATAGAATGGATGTACTGGAATTTATTTACAATCCTTTATTGCTACCAATACAATTACACCTCGGTTTTCATTGAAAGGAAGGTTCTTACTTGTGAATCTTAATAAGGTTAGAAAATTTATTTTTTTAATGAAAGGGAAGAGGAGAGAGAGAGAGAGAGAGAGAGAGAAAGAACTGGAGCATTACTCTGCCACATTCAATAGAGGCTCTAACTTGGGACCTCATACTTGAAAGTGCAATGCCCCATCCACTCTACACCTCTTTCCAGGCCACCAATCTTAAGTTAAATTCCTAGAAGTAGAGTGGTTATGTTTAAATTCACTTGAAAAAGTTTGTAAATAGCACAATAGAAATATGCCACCACTGGCATATTTCTCATAGGCCTTGGGCCCATAGGAAGTGTTCTTTATTTCTCTATCTTCTCTCTCCAACAAAAAGCAGCAGATTGCTTTAACTGCACTTTCCTGATTGCTAGTGAAGTTAACCCTTTTTCTTACATCTATAGGCTGCCTTAGAGTCTTCTCTAGGAAGGGACACTGCACTGAATATGGAGCTTGTGGGCTTGGGGATTTCTTTCCTTCAGCTCATCCTGGAGTCCTATCTCTTCTGTCATCCACCCATCCATCCACTTACCCACTCACCCACCCATCTAGCCAGCCATCCAGCTACCACTCTTCCATCCATTCATCCAAATCTTTCTTCCCCTTTTCCTTCTTTTCTCAAGTGAAACTCTCAACTTGGGCTCAAAGAAGGGTGTTGAAATGGACTGAATGCAGAGATGCTGTGAAGCCTTGGGGGAGGGGGGGGCCACAGTCTGTGGAGAATGAATTACATCACCAAATAGAGCAGCTGAAGCTTGAGGTGGAGTTTAAGGACTGGGGGAGGCTGCAGGGTTTCCTTTGACCTGAAAGAGGGGCATTGTCTAAACTGGACCTAGAAAGAGAGGATTGCAACCCCAGAGCAGCTAACATTTATTTTAAGATTATTTTTTTACATAGAGATAGAGATAAAGAGAGAGATAGGCAGAGAGAAGGAAAGAGACTAAAGCTTTCTTCAGTGTGGTGGGTGCCAGGTTTGAACCAGGTTTGCAACATGGTCAAGCTGTATGCTCTCCAAGTGAACTGTTTGCAGGCCCAGCAGCTAAAATTTAGCAAACACCCTCTATAGGCTGGTGCTGACATTTCTGATGGAACACTCTGGCTGGAATTTTGGAATATCTTTTTCTTTTCTTTTCCTGTCTTTTCCTTTTTTTTTTTCTTTAAGCCTTTGTCTCTTTTTTAATTTTGACTTACCAGTATTTAAAAATATTTTATTTAGGGAGTCAGGAAGTAGCGCAGCTGGTTATGCGCACGTGGTACGAAGCACAAGGACCAGCATAAGGATCCCTTTTAGAGCCCCGGGCTCCCCCACCTGCAGGGGAGTCACTTCACAGGTGGTGAAGCAGGTCTGTAAGTGTCTATCTTTTTCTCCCCTTCTCTGTCTTCCCCTCCACTCTCCATTTCTCTTTGTCCTATCGAACAACAACGACATCAACAACAGCAACAAAAATAACTACAACAATAAAACAACAATGGCAACAAAAGGGGAAATAAATATGTCTCTCTAAAATTTTATTTGTTTATTGGCTAGAGACAGATAGAATTAGAGAGGAAAGGAAGGGGAAGTTGCAAAGAGAGAGAAGAGAGAGCTGCAGTACTGCTTCATCACTTGTGAGGCTACCCCTTTCCCCACTTGAAACTTCCCCCCTGCAGGTGGGGTCTGAGGGCTTGAACCTGGGTAGTTAGTTGCCTGTGGTAACATGTGTTCAACAGAGTGCACCACCACCAGGCCCCCTTTTTTTTTTTTTTTCTTCCTTTGATTATTGCAGCTTCACTGCTCTGGGTGACTTTTTTCAGGTAGAAAGAGAAACAAGAGAAACAGAGATGGAGAGACAGATACCACAGCACAAAGGCTTCCCCCCAGTGCTGTGACACTTTCTTTTTTTTTTTTTTGTGGGGTAGGAGTGGTGCCCTCCTGGGTGGCTCTCTCACAGACTCTGGGATTTTTTTTTTTTTATTTTTAAATTTTTTTTGGGTGGCGGAGGCTTGGTGCCTGCACTACGATGAATCCACTGTTCTTGGTGGCCATATTTTCCCCATTGTTGTTGTTGTTGTTGTTGCTGCTGCTGCTGCTGTTGTTGCATAGGACAGAGAGAAATTGAGAGATGAGGAGAAGACAGAGAGGGGGAGAGAAAAACGGACACCTGCAGACCTGCTTTACTGCTTGGAAGCGACTCTCCTGCAAGTAGGGAGATGGGGTCCCATCTTGAGCCAGTCCTTGCACTCACACTGTGTGTACTTAATCCGGTGGGCTATTGCCCGGCCCCCAGGATTTGTCTTTTAAGATTATTAGTGGACCTTTGAGACTCCTCAGCTGAGCTTCTTTCTCACACAAATGGTCAAACTATCCCCTAAAGGGCACACAGTATGCCTCAGGTGGTAGACTTCTGTCTGGGGGTAGAGGAACTGAAAGCTGAGGAGGCTCACTGCTGCCACTCTGGACCAGACCAAAGTCTGTGTAGAACAACCCAGAACCTCCAGTCGTCAAACAGCTGGGCTGGGGTGGATTCTGAGCAGGTCAGCCTGGGCTTCCAGACTTTAGCCTAGCCACATCCTCAGTTATGTTATTGGCGAACTCGAGATTCATGTGTTGTGAAGTGGGCACTCCATGTTTAGGGAAGGTGCGGGGGTGAAATCCCAGTGCTGGTGAGAAAGCTTTGCAAAGTGCAGGGCTGGGGTCCCTTTTCGGACTCTGGAACAATCAAATTGCAATTCTGTCTTTTCTTGACTGCACATTTGAGCTTGGAACGCAGTACCAGTGACCTGGGAAGGGATCCAATGGAGAAAGCCTGGGACTTTGAAGTTTGAGGTCATGAGTTCAATCCCCAGCATCACCTGTGCCAAAGTGATGCTCTGGTTCTCTTTCTCTCCCACTAATAAAAACTAAACCTTTTAAAAATGCAGTGACAGAGAAAACAGGTGGGGAAAAAAACATAAACAAACTAAAAAGCCTACTTTGGGGGCTGGGAATACAGCATAATTGTTATGCAGAAGACTTTTATGTCTGAGACTCTGATGTCTTAAGTTCAAACCCAACACCACCATAAGCCAGAGCTAAGCAGTGCTCAGGTCTTTCTGTCTTGTGTCTCTCTCATTAAAAACAAACAGACTGGAGTTGGGTGGTAGTGCAGTGGGTTAAACGCAGGTGGCGCAAAGTGCAAGGACTGGCATAAGGATCCTGGTTCCAGTCACTGGCTCCCCACCTGCAGGGCAGTTGCTTCACAATTTGTAAAGCTGGTCTGCAGGTGTCTATCTTTCTCTCCCCCTCTCTGTCTTCCCCTCCTCGCTCCATTTCTCTCTGTCCTATCTAACAATGACAACATCAACAATAATAACTACAACAATGAAACAAGGGCATCAAAGGGAATAAATAAATAAATAAATATTTAGAAAAACCAAATAAACAGACAGACAAAACATAAGGGGCTGGGTGGTGGTGCATCTGGTTAAGCATACAGGTTACCATATGGAATGACCTGGGTTCGAGTCCCTGGTCCTCACTTGCTGCAGGGGGAGCGTCACAAGTTGTGAAACAGTGCTGCAGGTGTCTCTTTGTCTCTCTTACCCTTCTTTCTTGATTTCTCTCTGTCTCTGTTCAATAAAGAAATAAATAAACCAAAAAATAATATAAAAAGGAAAACCTAGTTTTTGATCTGCCACCTGCTGGGATGGCCCCAGTCTCTTGGACATGTTGGTTTGAGAGGAAAGTTTCTTCTGTGCATGCTCTCCACTCAGCACAGCTGCCCTTCTCCAGGCACAGAGAAGTAGGCTGGAGGGGGTGGGGTGGGCAGATGGCACAGGATGGGTGTGCCTGCCTGCATCTTCTGGAGCTGTGTATGCAGCTCATGTGTGTGCTTGCCTCTGTAAGGTGCCTGAGCAAATGTGGGGACTCATGAGTGTTCGTGTATCTGTCTGTTTGGTGCATGCATGTGTATGCATACCAGCCTTCAGAGGGGGAGGCCTTTTTTTTTACCATTTGCCTCCAGTAGACTGTCATGTACAGGGGCAGAGAAAGATGCCTGTGGGAGTTGGCAGACTTTGTGCATCTTCTTCATGCTCATTCATTCAGATCTTTCCGGAGTAGCTCCTCTGTGCAGAACACCACTCCAGACCAGGCCCTGCAAAGAGGAAGTAGCAGATCCTCCCTCAGCACTGAGATGTGCTTTGCCAGCCATCAAATTCTGGTTGTGAGGGTGGAAACTGAGTTTGCATTCGTGTTTCCCAAAACATACCCCAGGCTTTTTGTTGATAGTGCACCGAAAGAATAATTTAGTGTTTTCTGTGGCCAAAACCACATTTTTTTGGCCAATACCACGGCAAACAGTTAAAGGTTTAAAAAAATCTTCCTGGCCTTCTCAGTCTTTAAGATGCCGATGCAGGGCTTTTCTCAGAGAGGTTCGGTCTGTGACCCAAGCTTATGGGCCCTGCACGGTGGAGTCCTCACATCTGGAATGCAGTTTAGGTTTCTAGGTTTTTAAAAAATTATTTATTTATTTAAAAAATTTTTTATATTTATTTTCCATTTTGTTGCCTTTGTTTTTTTTTATTGTTGTTGTTATTGATGTTGTCGTTGTTGGATAGGACAGAGAGAAATGGAGAGAGGAGGGGAAGACAGAGAGGGGGAGAGAAAGATACCTGCAGACCTGCTTCACCGCCTGTGAAGTGATTGCCCTGCAGGTGGGGAGCTGGGGGCTCAAACCAGGATCCTTAACACTGGTCCTTGAGCTTCTTCGTGCCAGGTGTGCTTAACCCTTGTGCACCCGCCCTACTCCCTAGGGTTTTTTTTTTTTTTTTTAAAGGTTTTCCATTCCTCTGCTGTTTATTCGTTTGTGTGTTCTCCTCCATTCTTGTTTACCTCCTGTGTGCTGGGCACTGCTCAGGGTGCTGAGATCAGAATGGATAGAAATTTATTAATAGTGAGGGTGAAGTACTGCCCACTTATAACATTTCTGGGAAACAAAACAGGTCGTGTGATAACCGGGCAGTGTGTTGGGGAAGGAGGTGACAGTTGAGCCCAGGCCTGGTTATGCTGTGCACAGTGGGTGATCACAAGGGGCTAGGGATATTGGAGGTAGACTCTGCAGAGCACCCACTACAGGCCCAGCCGGCCACAGAGGCATTTTGCAGGGGCCAGTCTTGCCTGGAAGCCTCAGCGGTGTTCTTCTTCTGCAAACACCGCAGAGCCCCGGGATGCACTGTCCAGGCGGGCTGTGAGCCCCAGCCACAGAGCCCCTGCAGGCCTCGGTCACTGACATGTCCCCAGTGCTTGGCACTGGACCCACATTCCCACCCCCACCCCCATCTAACAGATGGGAAAATGAGGCCAGGCAGCTCCCACAGCCCATTCCCTCCGGGGCCCAGCCCAGAATCCAACCCTTTTCCAAGCCAGGACTGTGACTCAAGGCTGGTGGCATGGGGTGGGGGTGGGGAGTAGGGGGCAGAGGCTTGCAGGACCGGTGGGATCTGGGGTCTGTTTGCAGAGATCTGGGTCCTGACAGTCGAAGGGGAAGGGGAGAGGCGGCGCGGGGCGGGAGAGGGACTGGCTGGGAGGCAGATGCGGAGGGGGCACGGGGACCAGCTTGGGAACGCGGCCCCTCCCAGGCCCTCGTCTGTCTGCCCCGCGGGGCGGCCCCGGACCCCTTTGAGGCGGCCGCCCCCCGGCCGGGAGGGCTCCATGGCTGCGGCGCAGTAACTCAGGCCGGGGTCCGGGCACAAAGCGTCCGCAGCGGGGGGCTGGCTGGGAAGGCGCGGGCCCAGGCGCTCGCTTGCCGGCCCCCCCCGGGCTGGGCCCGGGCCTTGTTCCGCACCGCGGGCCGCCCCCGCCGCCTCCCCCTCGGGCTGGGCTGACCTGGTCCAGCAGTCGCCGGGGACCCCGGAGCCCCCAGCCCGAAGCTGGGCGGGGGCGGCGCCTAGTCCGCAGCTGGGTGCAGACTGGTGGGTGGGCTCTGTGCGCTGGCCAGATGTGCTGGGGGGCGGGGTGGGCGCTCCCCGGGGACAAGGGCACTGATTGGCCCTTAGCTTTGGGGCGGGGCTGGGGAGGGCCCGGGCAGCTGGTGTTTAATCTTTCAAAACTTAATATCTTGGATCCGCGGCTGAGCACTTGACATTCATTCATTTTAACTTCACAGCAGCCCTGAGAGCTAGGGTGCTGTGGTAACTATCCCCATTTTACAGAAGGGGAGCAAAGGATACAAGGCAGTCAAAGAAGTTGCCCCGTGTTCTCCTATCAGGGCTAAGCGGGATTTGAATGCATGCACTTTGCAGGACCCCCCCAGCCCCCCAGGCCCACTTCCACCCCCCTCCATCCTCGTGGTGGCCATAGCTATTGTGCCTTCACATATGTTCTTGAAATGACACACAGCAGCTTGAGAAGAGCACAGAATTTGCAGGCCCATGGCTCCTGGTTCCTCTAGCCCTGCATGTAGGAGCGGTGCGCTGGCATATCCCCTAGCCCCGTTTTTCCTGTGAAATTCTGTTAACAAAATTACAAGGATGTAGGGCATAGTATACTGTTTATGCAATAGGTTTTCATACCTGAGGCCCTGAGAAGGCACTACCAGAAGTCAAAACTGAGCAGTGCACTGTTTAAAAGAAAATAAGGGGGTCGGTGGTAGCGCAGCGTGTTAAGTGCAGACAGCACAAAGCACAAGGACCCATGAAAGGATCCCAGTTTGAGCCCCCGGCTCCCCACCTGCAGGGGAGTCGCTTCACAAGTGGTAAAGCTGGTCTGCAGGTGTCTATCTTTCTCTCCCCCTCTCTGTCTTCACTTCCTCTCTCCACTTCTCTTTGTTGTATCCAACAAGGATGACATCAAGAACAACAATAATAACTACAACAATAAAACAACAGGGCAGCAAAAGGGAAAATAAATAAATATTTTTTAAAAAGAATCCTGGTTTTAGCCCCCGGCTCCCCACTTGCGGTGTGTGTGTGTCTGTCTCATCACAAGCAGTGAAGCAGGCGTCTTTCTCTCCCCCTCTGTCTTCCCCTCCTTTCTTGATTTCTTTCTGTCCTATACAACAACAGTTACAACAACAATAACAAGGGCAACAAAAATGGAAAAAATGGCTTCTTGAAGCAGAAGATTCATAGTGCAGGCACTCAGCCCCAGTGATAACACTGGAGGCAAAAAAAAAAAAATCCTGGTCCCCACTTGCAGGAGCTGTGGAACAGTGCTGCAGGTGTGTTTGTCTCCATCCCTTCCCCTTCCCCATCTCTACCTTTCCACTTCCAATTTTTCTGCTCTGTCAAATTAACAAGTATTAAAAAAAACCTAAAAATATATAGATGGAAACTTTGGAAACATCTGAGTGGCGATTCTGGGTTTGCCATTTGAGGTTGTTTCACTCAGTTACTCACTAGAAGGCTACTTGCTGATTTCATTCATTCCCTGGATACATGTTTCTGAGTCTGCTCTGGACCTTGTGCAGTGGCTGGGTACACAGTGACGGGTGAAAGAGCCGGATGCCTGTCTTCAGGGAACTTGCAGTCTATTTGTGACTTGGGTAGTGAGATGACAACAAAGAGTGAACAGTTTTCCAGTGTGTGGTTTTTCATGGAGAGACTGTGGTTGCTAACTAGCTTTAGACAACTGTCCTGAGAGGGTGTTAGAGGAGGCCATGGGTTAGTTGGCCTGGGGAGAGGGTTAGGGAACCTCAGAGGGAGGTGGGTGCTCTCCTTTGGGCCTCATTCTTAGGGCTTCATCCCTTTTCTTTGGGTCCAGCCCTGCATGGGAAGGAGACAGAAAGAAATGCCAAGGTCCTTGCTCTTGAGGACCTGATAAGACAAAAGCTGGGGGGAAAATTGGAATGTATACACTTTATTAAAAAAATTTTTAATTTAGATTTTTTTTTTAAAAGATTTTGTTTATTTATGAGAAAGATAGGAGGAGAGAGAAAGAACCAAACATCACTCTGGCTCATGTGCTACCGGGGATCAAACTCGGGACCTCATGCTTGAGAGTCCAAATTGGCTTTACCACTATGCTACCTCCTGGACCACACTGGATTTCCTTTTTTTTAAATTCTTTTTTTTTTTTTTTTTGATAGAGACATAAACAGAGGGAAGGGAAAACAGAGGAAGAGAGTGAGAGACACCCTGTAGCACTGTTCTACCACTTATGAAGCTCCCCCCACCCCAACTCCCACAGGTGGAGACCAGGGGCTTGAACCCAGGTTCTTGAGAATGGTAATTATGTGTGCTCTACCTGGTCCCAATCTGGGGAAATTTTGAGTGTCTTTATCTGGAGGGCAAACTCTTCCAAGGAGGGCTAGAACATGGGTGAAGAGTCAGAGAGGGTGGTGTAAGGTTGCTGGGCCTGGGGTGGCCTGCTGGGCCTTTCTTGGGAGTCCCCAGGGCAGGTCACTGGGCTTTGAGCTTAAAACAGCCCCTGAGGTTTGCACAAGTTTTGGGTACCACGTGGTGCCGAGGTCCTCAGGGGCCTCTGCAGGCACCCAGGGAGTAGGTTACTGGAGTCTCTCCTCTTTTGCCTAATGAGGAAAGAAGACCCAGAGAAGCCCTGGCCTGGCCTGGCCTGGACTGGCCTGGCTGATAGCATATGTTAGCAGAGCTTGTTTTCAGATGTCCCAGTGTTCCAGGAGCCCACAGACAGGGGCTGTGGCCCCCAGCCCCCTGCTTATCAGGGTGTGGGGACATGATTCCAATCCCCCCTCCCCTCTACTATTTGACTAGAGGTCAGGGGATCAAGTGGAGATAGTCTCCTCCTCCACTTCTGAATGTGTCTGTAAGTTGGTTTCAGTCTGAATTTCTTTCTCTCTTTCTTTCTTTCTTTCTTTCTTCCTTTCTTTCTTTCTTTCTTTCTTCCTTTCTTTCTCTTCTTCTTCTTCTTCTTCTTCTTCTTCTTCTTCTTCTTCTTCTTCTTCTTCTTCTTCTTCTTCTTTTTTTTGGCCTCCAGGGTTATTGCTGGGGCTTGGTGCCTGCATCAAGATTCATAAATCTACTGCTTCTGGAGGCCTTTCTCCCCCCCCCCCCCAGTTTTGTTGCCCTGTTGCCCTTGCTGTTGTTGTTGGATAGGACAGAGAGAAATCAAGAGAGGAGGGGAAGACAGAGATGGAGAGAGAAAGGTAGACACCTGCAGATCTGCTTCACTACTTGTGAAGCAACCTCCCCTGCAGGTGGGGAGCCTGGGGCTCGAACCCGGATCCTTATGCCAGTCTTGCGCTTTGCACCATGTGCGCTTAACCCACTGCACTACTGCCTGGCCCCACTCTCTGAATTTCTCTAAAACATTTTACTTATTTATTTAGGTAGAGGCAGAGAGAGTGAGGGAAGGAGATGACAGCATGAAAGCTATACTTGAACCTGGGTCATGAACATGGCAAAGCAGCATACTATTCATGTGAGCTATTTTGCCTAATTTTTTTTCTTAAAGATAAGTTGCTTTCTTTGTTTTAGTATTTTATTTCAATGAGAGAGATATCACAGTACTGCTTTGCTAGTCTGAAACCCTGGGCTTATGCAAACAAACAAACAAAATGAAGCCCCCCTCAAAGCAAGCAACAACAAAAACCTATTCATTGTTCAGGCTCTCCTGACACCGCACGAGGCCTGTGGTGGGTTCCAGCTCTCAGCACTGCTCTCTGCTAGACACAGTGTCTGGAGACATCTCTGTGGCCAGCCCTGCTGGCCTGAGTCCTGTTAGGAATGTTGCAGGTCTGCCCCTGTCTGTGGAGACAGGTCTGTCCTGGGCTGCAGGGGTGGCAGGAGGGAGCAAGGGTATACATTGATGGGATTCTATTATTTATTTATTTTATTTCACAGGACAGAGAGAAATTGAGAGGGGAAAGGCTGATAGGTTTTTAGATAGGCAGACAGATAGGGAAACACCTGCAACACTGCTTCACTGGCTTGTAAAGCTTCCTCCCTCCCTGAACCTAAAAGTAATGTGAATGCTCTACCAGCTGCTCTACCAGGTGCACCATGCCCAGCTGCTCATTGATGGGATTTATAGAGGCTGGGCCTGTCAGAGCCACACTAAGGACCACCTCGAACTGACGGTCCCTTCTTCTTGGAGCCTGTGCTAGCTGGAGACAGACCCATAAATGGTGATGACCTGGGAGGCTGATAACCCTACTTTTCCCCAGGGCCCAGCTGGTGGTAAAGTCTGCCCCACCCCTCCTGCTTGCCCAAGGCTGCTCCTCAGGTTCTCTCTCTCTCTCTCTCTCTCTCTCTCTCTCTCTCTCTCTCTGTGTGTGTGTGTGTGTGTGTGTGTAGCAGCATTGACAGGTGGGAGGGGAATGAATGAAGCTAGGTCCTTAGGCCACTTGTTGTAGAGGGTATCAGGATTGAACCTGCTTTCTGGTTTCTTAGAAACCACCCCTGACCCCCAACCCCCTAGCCTGGCCAGCCTCTCTGTTGTGTGATCTGGGGAAGTGCTTGTTTTGCTGCGGGGAGATCTCCCTTCTGCTGTGCTGCACCCCTCTCATCCCACTCTCCCTACCTAGGTCAAGAATCTCACTGACTCAGTCCTGGAATCTTGGATGTGGTGTTTGGGGGTAGGTGGCCTTGCTGAAGGACTCAGATTTAAAGGGTCTGGTGCTCTGGCCCCTCTTCCTACCCATTTAGACTGACCCTGGGTCTCAGACCCACAATCTGGCCTATGAGTTTTCTTCCCCTTCCACCTACTCCCTGGAGTCAAAATGTGAACCCTGGGGATCTTGTACCTCCTCTCTTCCCTTCTGGAACTTTCTCCCCTGCCAGGCAGGCACTGGACCCTCTGTGTGCCCTCTCCTCACCCCCTCCTGCACTGACTTCCTGGAACCCAGGGACCCTGGAGGTTTCTGGACCATATCGAGTTGCCTGGGTGGTTGTTTCCCTTTTTTTTTTTGGACCAGGCAGGGTGGGGGAGCTGGGAGAGAAGCCAGCCAGGGATGGAAGGCTGACTGCCAGCCTCTGCCTCCCCTGATTGAGCTGTGCCCCCCCATCCCTGCCTTCCAGTGCCCTGGGGCCCCTGGAGTCCCCTCCCGCCTGTCGAGCAGCTTTGTTTGGCATTCCCTGCACCCCAACTGCCTTCATGTTGCACCAGGACTCACCATGGATATTTCAATGAGTGGGGGGTGGGTTTGGAGCCCACTCTTTCTAACTGCCCTCCTGGTGGCCAGGGCCTGGTGTGTCCTAGCACTTCCTTAGCACTGGGCCCAGGATGGGATCAGATCCCTGTCTTCTTCCTACCCTCAGCCTTGCACTTCCTGGCTAGGCTAGACAACTGGGCCAGGCTGGACCCTTCCACAGGCCAGAGCCTCGGGTTGGGTGGGGGCTCTGGGGGCTGGGGATGGGAGAAAGGGAAGGATTAAGATTTGGGAGGCAACAGCCTGGGTAAAGGCCTCCTGGAGTTGATTCTGAAGTGCTTTTGAGACCCTCCCCAATAGTCCTCCTCACCCTGCCCTCCCCTCCCCAAAGCCTACCACAGACATGGCCCTGCATTTCCAGGCATGCTCTCCTGGTCCCCTCCCTTTGGGTGCCTTCTGAGCTCCTCGGGGCTCCTCCCCCAGTCCTCCTGGGCCCCCTCCTTCCTCCTTGACCCACTTTAGTCCCCTGTTGCTGGGGGAGGGGAGTGCACAGCCGGCAGCTCTGATCCTGGCTGCCTCCCCCAACATCCCTCGGGGCAGGCTCTGGATGGAGCCGGCAGGCCGAGCAGCCCTGGCCCGGGGGACTGGCACACAGCGTGCAGAGTGGCAGCCTCTCTGCCCCCTCCATGGACAGACAGTTCTGGACAGCTGCCCCCCATTCAGGCCCCTGGGAGGCCCTGCCAGCACCAGGCTCTGGTTTCCCCCAGCTTTAGGGAGCTGTGTCTCCAAGGTCCCTCCTGTCACCACCTGGTGACACTTCCCGTGGGGGCCTTGGCCCCATTCCCAATCTCCACTATCCTGCTGATTCTCTTCTGCAGAGGCTGGAACTGGGTGGGGATCAAGCTCTGCACCTGTACTTCCTCTGGGTGACTTCAGGAACCGCCAGCCCTCTCTGGGCCTTATCCCTGCAACAAGGAATTTGGACCAGAGACTGAGCATGTTTGATGTTCCAGGGACTGCTGTGGACATTTAGGATCTTAGTGCATCATCACAGCAGTGTTGTGGGATATGCTTTCAAATCCTGATCTTTTTAAAATATATATTTTTATTAAAGAAATTTTATTTTATTGACAGGACAGAGAGAAATTGAAAGGGGAAGGGGAGATAGAGAGAAAGAGAGATACCTGCAGCTCTGCTTCACCACTCGTAAAGTTTCCCTCCTACAGTTGGGGACAGGTGGGGAGCAGGGGCTGGAACCTGGGTCCTTCTGCATGCTAGCCTGTACACTCAACCAGGTGCACCACCACCTGGGCCCATATTTATCTTTATAGTCAAAGAGAAGGCAGAATAAGAGACCACAGTACTAGAGGTTCCTTTAATGTGCAGGTTGTCCTTGAACCTGGGTCTTGCACATGATGAAACAGGACACTATCCAAGTAAGCTATTTGCCAGCTCTTCCTAATCCCCATCTTAAAAACAAGCAGCTGAGGTCTAGTGTGGGGGTGGTGGTAGTGGTGGTTACTTGCCTGAGGCCACATAGATAGTGGTGGGAATGCTGGGGTTTGAGTCTCCGAGGTGATGGCTCTGTGCCCTGACACTCTTGAAACCATTTAGACATGGGCTACTAACTCTTCTGGGACTGCTTCCTGGCCCTGGGAGGATATGAGTTCTCCCTCCAGGGGCCCTTGTCTGCATCCTCAGGTCAGTCTATCCTGCTCGGGTATTGCCCATCCAGGGCCCTGGCCCTAGGTGTGAGTGCTGCTCTGCTCACAGGCTACAACATCCTGGCCCAGTTCTCCTCAGCCCCCCACAGATCGTCCTTCTCACCACAACCCCATTACAGAGTAAAAGCCAGAACTTCAATGGGACCACCCTGAGGGACTTGCTAACATTGGGGGACCCTTGCTCCTCTATTCTTCATCTTTTCCTCCTGGAGCCTTGACATCTCTCCATCATCCTCTGGGTGTGGGGTGGGGGGAGAGTGGTGGAGAATCTGTTCATCTCACTGTTACTATTTTACTAAATAAACCAGGGCTGGGCTGGGCTCTGGGAGAGAAGGCAGGCTGCTTCCTCCTCCTCCTCCTCCTCCTCCTCCTCCTTCTTTTTCTTCACTGAATTCCCTCACTCAAATGTGTTTTGTGACTACACATCTTCTTAGAGTGCTCAGTCAGCACTGGGTCGGATTTCTTTTCCTAAACGTTGGCAACTGACTCCCACATCCCTGTGTGTGAGGAGCTAGAGGTTTCATCTGCCTATTGATTGTTCTTAGGAGACAAAATAATCTCAAGCTGCTTTTGCAACTACACATAACCAGGGTCTAGAGCTGGGAGCATGTATGAGGCCTCTCACCCTGTGTTGTCTGTCTTTCCCTCACCATCCCCCCACACTGCACTGGGAACTCTGTCCTGGTCAGAGTTATTTCCTGGGTTAGGGATGTTGCCTGATGGGCAGAACCTGTGAGACCTACTTTGCTGTATCTGGCCACCTAGGTATGTGGACCCCATCACAAGCAGGGGCTCCCTGCCCCAATCACAGCTATCCTGGAGGCTGAGGTCCTTCCACAGTGCTCACCTGCCTTTTTGGCTGAGGTTGCAAATGGTGACCCTAGTCCCAGTGTCACCCACAGATGTGTTTTGATTGGGTTGTGATGGGTTATAAGGAAATACAGTAACATTATAAAGAAAAGGAAGAAGGATAAGAAAAAAGAGGGGTCCAGACAGTAGTGTGGGGGCCAGTCTGTGGTCCACTCAGTTGAATGTACATAGGTTAGCGTGGAGAAGGACCCAGGTTTGAGCCTCTGCTCACCACCTGAAGGGCAGAAACTTCATGGGTGGTGAGGCGGGCCTGTAAAGGTCTCTCTGTCTTCCCATCCTCTTTCTCTATCTCCCTCTCCCCTCTTAATTTCACTCTGTTCTATCAAATAAAATAGAGAAGCAAAAGAAACGGAATAAAAGAAGAAAAAAAAGAAAACCTGAGTGAGTGAAGAACAACAACAAAAAAATTCAGATTTCCTGTCTGTGGTAACTGCACTGCTAGACCCTCAGTTCTACTTGGCAGCAGTGCTGGTGGCAAGGTGGCACTGCAGGTGGGAGATGTCACCCCTTCTTCCAGCCTCCCAACACGTAGACACACACACACACACACACACACACACACACACACACACACACACACACACACACACACACACTGGTTTTTGTGCTTGCCTGGCTTTGCTGTTTTTGGGATCCTGAGTGCAAGGGGTCTGTTCACTGCTACTTGCAAGTGCCCATTCCCTTGGGGCCTTCTGTTGAGCTGTTTTGAGATGTCTGCTTCTGCCTCCCTTACACTAAACTCCTTCCACCGCAGCTCCTGCCTATTTGAGGAGCTTCCCCTGGGCCCTCTGGCTCTGCCCCTGGGGCTGTGGACTCCAGGCCTCCTGATGTCCACATTGGCCTCAGCTGAGAGCTGGAAAAAGAGTCACTTTGGGAGGTCACACCCCTATTCCCAGGAGCTTGCCTTTGCTCAGAACATTCCTGGCCTTCCTCCTCCTCCATGGCTCCCTTTAGAGCCTCCTGGCCCCAGAAGACAAGTGCTTTATGATCTCAGACTGTTTTTTTAAGACTCCAGCGGCTTCGCCCAGCTTGGTCAGCAGGCTTGGGTTGCATGACTCGTTAGTTGATTGGAACACACTTTAAATCTACTTGTGATGAGTGTACCCAGAATAATACCTGTCCAGCAAGGGATTGGCTGCAGGAAGAATCCAGGCTTGAGTTGGGTTTTAAATTAAAGAGTGAATCCTTTTCATTCCCCAACATGACCTTGACAGCCAGAACTCTTAAGTATTTGGCTATTTATTTATTATTTAATTTGATAATACAGAGAGATATTGAGAAGGGGAGGAGAGAGAGAGAGAGAGAGAGATGCAGCACTGTTTCACCACTTGTGACACTCCTGTACCCTCTCCCTGCAGGTGGGGACCAGGGACTTAAACCTAAGTGCTTGCCCATGGTGATATGTATGTCTTACTGGGTGTACCACTGCCCAGTTCCTGGTTATTTATTTCTTTGAAAAAGACAAGGAGAGAGAGTGTGAACCAGAGCACCCCTCTGGCACAAGTGATATCTGGGATTAAACTTGGGAATTTCATTCTTGAGTGTCTGATGCTTTATCCACTGTGCCACTTCCTAGGCTTCATATTTGATTGCTTCTGTGGTGTCTTTCCTTTGTGGGAGAAGTCAGAAACAATGAAGCAGGCAAGTGAAGTTGATGATGCCAGCTTGCTTCACTCGGCAGAGCTCTGCCCTGTAGCCTGGTACCTCAGGCATCCCTGAGGGAGTAGCTCCACAGGCCTGTGTGTCCAGGCCTTCCTTGAGGCTGGTGCTCCTTGGCAGTCACACTCTGGTTTCTGTTCCCTGTGTGCAGTCTCTCACATTGTCATTACAACAACTCTAAAGGGTGGTTATATGAGCCCCATTCTACAGATGAGAAAACCAGGGCTCAGGGCCACACAACTGGTGAGTGGAGGGATTTAGGCTTTGAACCAAGTCCTCCTGACTCCCAAGACCACCCTCCTGACTATGTCTCTGTTAGCTTTTGGTTTCTCTAAATCAAAATGCTGAAAGTGCCCCTTCGCCCTCATGGCCTTACAGAGAGAGTTTTCACTGTGACCTCTGACCTCTATCAGTTCCCACAGGAAAGTACACTCAGGCATTTGAGTGTTCTTTTATGCTTGGTGTTATTAGGCAACATTCCCCTACTCTTACTTGTTCTCTCCTAAAGTGTATGATCTGGATTCTGATCATTTGACCATGCTGGACAGGGAGACTCCACTATTCCCAGTCCTGGTGTGGGATGACTCCTCTGAGGAGAAGATTGCTTCTCTCATGGGACCCTTTTGGTGGCGAGTGGCATAGAGGACCTTAAAGGTTTTTTTTTTAAAAAAATATATTTTATTTTACTTATTTATTTTGGGTAGAGACAGAGTTGAGAGGGGAGGGTGAGATAGAAAGGGAGAGAGATAAAGAATAGGAAATCTTTGAAGGGAGGGGATGGGATGCAGAACTCTGGTAGTGGAAATTGTATCCCTCTTATCCTGTGGTCTTGTCAATATTTTTTATTTTGTAAATAAATTAAGTAAAAGAAAGGGAGAAAGGAAGAGAGACACCTGCTGCACTGCTTTAGTATTTGTGAAATGTCCTTCCTGCTGTTAAGGAACAGGGACTTGAGTGTAAGTCCTTGCACTTGGTAACATGCCACTACTTGATCCCAAGCGTCTTTTGTAAAGAGAAAGAACAGTTAGAATAGAGTAGAAGTCATATTTAAAAAATTTATTTATTTATTTATTCCTTTTTGTTGCTCTTGTTTTATTGTTGTAGTTATTGCTGTCTTTGTTGTTAGATAGGACACAGAGAAGTGGAGAGAGGAGGGGAAGACAGAGAGGGGGAGAGAAAGATAGACACCTGCAGACCTGCTTCACCACCTGTGAAGCGACTCCCCTTCAGGTGGGGAGCTGGGGGCTCGAACTGGGATCCTTACTCTGGTCCTTATGCTTTGCGCCACCTGTGCTTAACCTGCTGTGCTACCTACCGCCCGACTCCCCACATTTTTTTAAAGAATTTATTTATTTATTTATTTATTCATGAGAAAGATAGGAGAGAAAGAACTAGACATCATTCTGGTACATGTGCTGCCAGGGCTCGAACTCAGAACCTCATGGTTGGTTGGGAATCCAATGCTTTTATCCACTGTACCACCTCCTGGGTCACCATACACCACATATTTATGGAACTGGCTGACCTAAAAGAGATTGTATCAGTTGGGGTGTTTGTGGCTACAAAATATGTATTCCAACTATGTATTCAGAATAGCTCAAGCATAAAGGAATGTCCTATTTCACAGGACGAAAAGTCTGGAGAGGGTGGTTATACATTTGAACCAGCTCAGTATAATGGCTTCTGCTCTTCTATTTGTCTGCTTGTGAAGAAAATGGTTGTGGAAGTACAGAATCTCATCCCCACAGGTCAATGTCCCAAGACCAGGAGAGAGAAGCTCCCTTCTTTCCAGTGTTTGCCCTTCATCCGTAGCCAGTCAACAGCATCAGGTTGAGCCTGATGTAAAGTTTCGAGACCTCCTTTGAATCTGGAGAGGTGGCAGTCGTTGACTATGTGGGTGATAGTCTGTCTGTAGCCGCAGGGGCAGTTCGGGTCGTCTCTGGCTCCCCAGCGATGGAACATAGTGGCTCACCGGCCATGGCCTGTTCGATAGCGATTGAGGAGGGCCCAATCATAACGTGCTAGGTCAAAGCCGGGTTGACGCTTGTGTTTGTTCTTTACCTCAGCTGACTGCCAACTCTGTTTCCAAGAGTGGAACAGAGAAGTTCAGTGTAGGCATAGGAGACCAGATTGGATGACGAGACGTCAAGCGTTGAACAGGGTGGGCGAAGATATCCGCGTATATTGGCAGGTCCGGTCGAGCGTAGACGTGGGAAATGAACTTAAATGATGCCGCATCTCGACGAATATCTGGCGGGGCGATGTTGCTAAGAACTGGCAGCTATGGAACCGGGGGGGTGGAATGGATGGTTCCAGAAATTATCCTCATGGAGGAATATAATTTGGAATCGACCAAGTGGACATGGGGGCTACGGAACCATACTGGGGCACAGTATTCTGCAGTGGAATAGCATAATGCCAGAGATGATGATCATAGTGTGGAAGCGCTCACGCCCCATGAGGAGCTGGCCAGTCTTGCAATGATGTTATTCCTTGCGCCCACCTTTGCTGCAGTTTTTATGAGATGTTCATGAAATGGCAGGGTGTGATCGAGAGTAACGCCAAGATAGACTGGCTGGGCTTCATGCCGGATTCTCGTATCGCCAAGCTGCACATTAAGCTCACGCGAGGCCGAGGCATGGTGTAGATGGAAAACAGATGATACCGTTTTTGCAGTGCTAGGGATTAGTCGCCATTTTTTACAGTAATCAGATATCAGAGACATGTCTTTCATGAGTGTTTCCTTGAGGATGTCAAACTTGGATGCCTGAGTTGCACAGCAGATGTCATCGGCGTAGATGAACTTCCTTGAAGAAGTTTCTGGGAGGTCACTGATGTAAATATTAAATAGCGTAGGAGCCAGAACAGAGCCCTGGGGGAGGCCACTTGAGACAAGTCTCCATCTGCTAGACTTGCCACCCAGATGCACCCGGAATCTTCTGTTTTGGAGAAGAAACGATATAGTGTTGGCCACCCATGGAAGCAGGTATCTTGAGATCTTGACTAGGAGACCACGGTGCCAGACCATGTCATAGGCTGCTGTGATATCAACAAAGACAGCACCCGTCTTTAAATTCTTCTGGAATCCATTTTCAATGTAATTTGTGAGGGCCAGGACTTGTTCACGGGTAGATCTTCCTGGGCGGAAACCAGCTTGGGCGGGTGATAGGAATTTCTCTGTAAGGTGAGAAATACGTGACAGAAGCAGCCTCTCAAGGAGTTTGTAACACACGGAGAGGAGAGAAATTGGTCTATAGCTGGTGGCCAGTGTTGGGTCTTTCTTTGGTTTCAAAACTGCTATTATCTTCGCACGACACCAAATTTTGGGCATAGATTCGGATTCCAAGATGTGGGACAGGAATGTAGTGAGCCACTTCTTTGCCGCGGGGCCCAAGTTCTGGGGTGATGTTATCATAGCCAGCAGCCGTTCCCGGTTTAACCCTCTTCGAAGCTCCCTGTTGTATGGGAGCTGTTTTTGAGGAAAGATCCCTTTCCTAAATGCCCTATGGCCTCCAGCCCAGTGTCTCCTACCTCATGTCTTATTGGTGAGAATGACATTCTTCTGTCTGCACACCCTTGGTCAGTTAGCCACAGGCCAGGATATGGGGTATAATTCTCAGGACTCCAAAGAGCCCCAGTTTCCATTGCATTTTGTGGACTCTGGGGAATCTGAACAAAATTTGAGTTGGGTGAGTGAAGAAAGAAATGGCTGGAAGATTTTTTGTTGTTGCTACCAGGGTTATTGCTGAGGCTCAGTGCCTATATGATGAATCCACCACTTTCAGTGGCCATTTTTTTCTTCTATTATTTGATAGGGCAGAGAGAAATTGAGAGGGGAGGGAGAGACAGAGAAGGAGAGTGAAAAAGAGACACCTGCAGACCTGCTTCACTGCTTGTGAAACATCCCCCCCCCCCCTGCAGGTGGGAATCAGGGGCTTGAACCTAGGTCCTTGTGCAGTCTAGCAGGTGCTCCACTGCTTGGCCCCTGCTGGAAGGGCTTTTGAGGGAAGGGACCTCTTGCTGTTGAAGACAGGTCTGTGTCTGGTGCCTCTTCCTAAGTTAAGTTTTGGAATACTCCTTCACCTCATCAGGCCACACCTCAACACTTCCTCTCTTTAACCCTACCTCTCTAGCCCCTCTTTCTGGAGCTCTGGGGCTCTCTCCCATTCATACACACCACTTCCTCTAACTCACTTTTCCCCTTTCCTGCCTGGCTTACTTCTCATCCTTTTCTGCACTTGGGTTCTGTGTCACTTTGGCCCCAACCTTCCCCCTAAAGTGGGCCCCCCACTTCTGGTGTTCATTTTATGCTGGCATTCTCCCCCTCCCCAACTTCCTCTTTAGGTAGGGCCAGGTGTCACATGTCTATCCCAAGTCCCTTGACTTCACAGTACAGGCTGGAGGAGAAGGGAAGTCCTTCAGTTTAAGGACCAGCTGAGTAGGGGAGATAGTATAGTGGTTATGCAAAAACACTTTCATTTTTGAGACTCCTGAGGTCTCAGATTCAATCCCTAGCACCACCATAGTACAATAAACAAGAGCTGAGTTGTGCTCAGGTAAACAAACAAATAAAATAGAAAGGTAAAAAGAAAAATGGAAAAAAAAATAATGGCCTCTAGGAGTGGTGGATTTTTGGTGCAGGCACTGAGCCCTAAGTGACAACCCTGGTGGCAACAAAACAAAAACAAACCAGAAAGGACCTGGCACATTATTAAATATATACTGAATGGAGGGGCTACTACTGGCCAGGCTCTTCTTAAATTCCTTGTCTCTCTTCTCTACTCTTCCTTTCTCTCAGAGCCCTGGGTTTCTACCTGTGTTCCTGGATCTCCGAAGAGAGAGAGAGAGAGAGAGAGAGAGAGAGAGAGAGAGAGACTGTGACTAGGTTGTTGGGTGGGACTTCTCAGAGGGCTAGTTCTGTGGAATAAGAAACATCTGGAGGTCAGGTACTCATGGAGAGCCCAAGGATGTCCATAGGAAGGGCTGGAACCAGAAGCTGCTTCTGTTGCTGGTCAGCTCTGTAGCTGCCACCAACAGGTGGCCGTGGGTCTGGATATCTGACTTTGACCCTTGTCCATACGGGCAAACAAGTACTGTAGAGTCCTGACTCTTTTCCTTCCTTCCTTCCTTCTTTCTTTCTCTCTCTCTCTTTTAATTGCCAGGGTTATTGCTTGGGCTTGGTACCTGCACTATGAATTCCACTCCCAGCAGCCATTTTTACTTTTTCTTTTTTTCTTTCTATTTTTATTAGCTAGGACAAATAGAAATTGAGAGGAAAGGGGGAGATAGAGAGGGAGAAAGAAATACACCTGCAAACCTACTTTAATCACTTGTGAAACTTCTCCACTGCAGCCGTGAAGTATGGGCTTGAACCTGGGTCATTGTACATAGTAGCATGTGCGCTTAACTAGGTGTGCCACAGCCCCCCACCCCCGGACTCTTATTCACTGCTGGGCGGCACCCAAGAGACAGTGGGGCCCATCTTGGGTGTCAAGCCCCTCCTGGGAAAGCAGTCCACCTCTCAGTCTTGCTGGTTATTCTAGATGATGTTGAGGTGCAGTGAGGAGGGATCTTGCCCAAGGAGATAGCTCACGTGTCTGTACCCTCAGCCTTGCAACCGAGGTTTGAGTCCCAGCACCACATGGGGGTGCTATGGCAACAAAAGAAACTTTGGCGTTGTGGTTCCTCTCCTCTCCTCTCCTCTCCTCTCCTCTCCTCTCCTCTCCTCTCCTCTCCTCTCCTCTCCTCTCCTCTCCTCTCCTCTCCTCTCCTCTCCTCTCCTCTCCTCTCCCCTCCTCTCCTCTCCCCTCCCCTCCCCTCCCCTCCCCTCCCCCCCCTCCCCTCCCCTCCTCTCCTCTCCTCTCCTCTCCTCTCTTTCTCTGAATGAAAAAGTGGCTCAGAGTGGGTGAAATCATGCCTGTGTGAGCAATGAAATATAATGACAAGGGGTCTGGGTGATACTGAGGAATTCCTTGCTTGGAGTAATGAGTTTGATGCTTGAGAGTGGTCAGAGGCAGTGCATTCTGGGGGTACACTCATATGATGGGAATACTGCTACATTGCCAACAGTGGTGGGGTGGGGTGGGAAGGAAAGGGGCAGGGACAGGACTGACTAGGGAATATGGAGGGGTGGCAGGAGCAGGGATAGATGGAGAGAGAGTGTGTATGTGTGGGGGTCTGGAAAGTTCTGGAAGGCCCAGAAGGTCAGAGTCAAGCCTACCACAAAGCTCCCCCTCAGATTCCCTGTTAGAAGAGAGAAAGCAGCCCCCTAGGTCTCCAGATCCTGTCTCCTTAGCTGGTTTGCTAAGCTACACATGGCTTAGCTGGTATGCACAGGTCAATGTGGGCCCACCAGTGTGGCATCCAGCCCCGGGACCCTTTTAGGAAGACCTTGGCTACTCTCAGGAGCTTAACGAGCAAAGTGCTAGGTATTGGGGCTGAGGGGTCTGAGGGGTCCCTTGCAGCTCTCGGTCTACCTGAGGCCCTCCACCCCCCAAGTGGAACCATTGAAGCCAGCAGTGTAGGCTTCCCTTGGGCCTGCTGCTGCTTTTAGGGACCTCACTCAGGTTCCTTTTCTTCTTTCTATGGGAAGTGTTGGCGTGAGTAATTATATATATTTCCACCAACTCGAGCCATGCTTCATTTCAACTTCTATAAACATGTCTGTATAATTCTAATTAAGGGTGCTTAGAAAACCATCAGAAAGTTACACGGGGAGAGCGCCTTCTGCCAGACGGGTGTCTGAAAGCCAAGGAAAATATTATGTGCTTCCAACAAATGGACTATTCATGTAGCCTGCGCCCAAAATAAACAGGGGGTGTGTTGGGGGGGGGCAAGTGCGATTTGAGGCAATGATGGCAGGCCTTTGCTAAGTGGTGTTCGCTGGCGGCTTGACTGAGTGATAAATGCTCTTGGAGAAAAATGCCCTGGACTGGGAATGTGGGGCTACTGGCTCTAGGCCAACTTGGGGTGCTGCTGGAGGCTGCTGTGAATTAGGGAGAAGACTCAAGCTGGGAAGAGCCAAGGGATTCCTCAAGTCCCTTCCTATGTAGGCTCACTGAGAAAGTAGGGGTGAGGCTGGGGCACCTTCTGTAGATGGGCAGGGGGCTGTGTCAAGTTCACCTCCATTAATTAATTAATCATTAATTCACTTATTCTCTATCCATCCACCTACCCACCCACCCTCCCTTCCACCCATCCACCTACCCATCCACCCACCTACCCATCCATTCATCCATCCACCCATCCATCCACTCAATAACCCATCCACTCACCCACCCACCCACCCTTCCATCCACCCACCCACCCACCTACCCATCCATTCATCCATCCACCCATCCATCCACCCATCCATCCATCCAACCATCCATCCACCCATCCATCCACCCATCCATCCACCCACCCACCCTTCCATCCACCCACCCACCCACCTACCCATCCAACCATCCATCCAACCATCCATCCATCCACCCATCCATCCATCCACCCACCCACCCACCCACCCACCCACCCTTCCATCCACCCATCCCTTTCTTATGACAGAGCTCCTGGTCATTGTCAGAGCAGTGAGTGAGACAGTACGTTGGCAACCCCCTGCCCTTCTGGAGCCCAAGATGGGTGTTTGGTGGCAGTGAGGGACAAGAGAAGTGAGTAGGGACTGGGGGAATGGCTCACAGGGTAAGTTGCCTGTCTTGCCCACATGCATGGCCCAGGTTCAAGCCCCGATTGTTCATGGGAAGGGTCACCGTGGTATTGTGTGGAGAGGAATGCCTATGCTGTGGTGTTTCTCCCTCACTGTCGCTCTATTTAAATAAATGAGTGGGGGGGGGTCATGGCGCGAAGCGTAAGGACCAGTGTAGGGATCCCGGTTCGAGATCCTGGCTCCCCACTTGGGGGGGGGGGGTCGCTTCACAAGCAGTGAAGCAGGTCTGCAGGTGTTTATCTTTCTCTTCCCCTGTCTGTCTTCCCCTCCTCTCTCCATTTCTCTCTGTCCTATCCAACGACATCAATGACAAGAATAGTAAACAACAAGGGCAACAAAAGGGAAAAAAATGCCGCCAGGAGCAGTGGATTTGTGGCCCAGGTACTGATCCCCAGCAATAACCCTGGAGGAAAAAAAAAAGTGATCTGGGAGGTTGTGCAGTGGATAAAGCACTGGACTCTCAAGCATGAGGTCCTGAGTTCAATTGCCGGCAGCACATGTACCAGAATGATGTCTGGTTCTTTCTCTCTCTCCTCCTATATTTCTCCTTTTTAAAAAATATATATATATACCTTTTAAATTTACTTCCCCCCCTTTTTGTTGCCCTTGTTGTTGTAGTTATTATTGTTGTTTTAGTTATTGATGTCATCATTGTTGGATAGGACAGAGAGAAGTGGAGAGAGATGGGGAAGACAGAGAAAGGGAGAGAAAGATAGACACCTGTAGACCTGCTTCACTGCCTATGAAGTGGCTCCCCTGCAGGTGGGGAGCCTGGGGTTCAAACCGGTATCCTTTTGCGGGTCCTTGCGATTTGTGCCACGTGTGCTTAACCCGCTGCGCTGCCGCCCAAGCCGCACTCCTCCTATCTTTCTAATAAATAAAATACTTAAAGAAAGAAAGAAAAAACAAATAACTGAGTCAACCTGGTGGATGGGGTGGTGGTTGTTCAATGTTCCTGGGACAGCAGGAACAGCATGTGCAAAGGCCCCCACTAGAAGAGTGCCTGGGTATCTGAAGAGGGACAAGAGACAGAGGGGGAGAGAGACAGAGAGGGAGGAGAGACATTGCAGTGCCACCCCATCATTCGTGAAGCTCCCTGTGTAGGTGCTCCCATGTGATCAGGTGTTGTAACTTGAAACTTAAAAGGGGCTGTGGAAGCGCTTCAAGGATTTTCAAGGATTGACTGCCGGGTGTTGAGAACAGGTTTAAGCAATTAGAGGCTTTATTTGGGTGAAACGGGTAAAAGACAGATATCTAGGTGCTGCAAGATAAGCGGCTCCATTTAAGGTTAAGCAAAAGAGAGGTTTATTCAATAAAATCACTGGGAATGTGAGGGGGGGGGATCTAGCTAAGAAAATAGGCATAAATTCAAAGTCTGCAAACTATGTTACCCAAGATCACCATGTGAAAAGACCAGGATCAGTCCAGGAACCAAGGCAAATGGGGAGTCCCTGCTGAAGGTCATAGGGTCAAGAGAGCTAGCTGCTCCAAATCTGTCCTTAAATACATCCCAGGCAGTCTGCCATTAGAAGGTGGCCCACTGGAGGGCTGATTGTTTCATATCTACAGCATTCACCAGGAGAGCGGACATGCACTGAGTCTTATTATGTCCCAGACACTGGATATAAATTGTCTTCATTCAACTCTCTATTTCCATTTTTTCTTGTGTAAAATACATATAACATGAAATTCATCATCATAGCTATTCTCAAATAGGACTTTTTTTGAGAAGAATTTACAGCACTTTATAAGAAACATGTACAAAATAAAATATCACTTGCAATCTTCTTATATTATTTTTTATCTGTGATTTGGAAATAGTTTATAGAATTGTAAGAATACTGGGACAGGGCTGAGGAGATAGCATGATGATTCTGCAAAAGACTTTCATGCCAGAGGCTTTGAGCTCCCAGCTTTAATCTCTGGTACCAGCATAAGACAGAGTTGAGCAGTGCTCTGGTCTTTTCTGTATCTTTCTCATAAGCAAACAAGCAAAACCACCACAACAAAAAAGCACTAAGTGAGAAAGAGTTCAAATCCTTAACCCCCCTCCTTTCTTTTTCTTTTTAAAAAAATTTTTTTTATTAGGGAATTAATGTTTTACATTCAACAGTAAATACAACAGTTTGTACATGCATAACATTTCTCAGTTTTCCATATAACAATACAACCCCCACTAGGTCCTCTGTCATTCTTGGACCTGTATTCCCCCCACCCCCACCCACTCCAGAGTCTTTTACTTTGGTGCAATACGCCAAAGTATTTATTTATTTATTTTTACCTCCAGAGTTGGGACCTCAAATACTCATGATTTCACTGCTCCATAGCACTTTTCTCTATCCTTCCTTCCTTCCTTCCTTTATTATTTTTTTTATTAAGAATTTATTTATTTATTCATGAGAAAGACAGGTGGGGAGAGAGAAAGAACCCAACATCATTCTGGTACATGTGCTGCCGGGGATTGATTGAACTCAGGACTTCATGGTTGAGAATCCAGTACTTTATTCACTGTGCCACCTTCTGGACCACAAGAGCACTTGAACACTTTTCCATACAGAGAGAGGGAGAGGGAGAGGGAAAGGGTGCCAAGATTTGAACCTGGATTGTGTGAATAGTAAGTCAGAAGCCCTACATGGTAAGCTATATAGTTTCAGTCCCCTTTGCTTGCATTTGAAATGAGTTTTTTTTTTCCCTCTTTCTCTCTCTCTCTTTACTGGAGCTGGATTTTAGGAGTTCTTTATATTTCGAGTATATGCTGGATTTGCCAATGTTTTCTCCCATTCTGTGTCAATTCTCTTTTCATCTCACAACTCTATGAAGTCTGTGCCATTATTATCATAGACAAGAAACTAAGAGTCAGTGAGGTTATTGGATTGCCCCAAATCACACACAATCAGGGACATGACAGCTCTTGGCACCTCTAAAAAGAATTTGTTTTTTCCCTTTGGGACTTCATGGGGCTTTGTATTTATGCAGTTCCACCACTTCTTTATTTATGTAGACATATTATTCTTGTTTTACATCACAGATGGAAACAAGGGAGGTCCTGGAGGTGGCACAGTGAGTAAAGTGCTGGCCTCAGGAGCGTGAAGTCACTGAGTTCAGTCTCAAGCATTATATATGCTGGAGTGATGCTCTGGTCCCCCAAATAAATAAGTAAATAAGTAAATCAATACAACAAAAGAGTAGGAGGAGGGGGCTGGGGGTGTTGTCCCCAGTTGAACATACATATTACCATGTGCAAGGACTTGGGTTCGAGCCCCTGCTCTTCACCTGCTAGGTGGTTGCTTCATGAGTGATGAAGCTGGGCTGCAGGTGTCTTTTCTTTCTCTCTCCCTCTCTATTTTTCTCTATCCTCTCAATTTCTCACTGTCCTAGCAAATGAAAAAGAACAAATGGAGGGAGAGGAGAGGGAAGGAGCGACACCACAACACTACTTTGCTGCTCATGAGGCTTTGTGGATACATGGTGCTCCAATCTGATGTCAAAGGGCTTGAGCCCAGGTCCTGCCACATGGGAAAGCTTATGCTCTATTGGGTGAGCCTCTCACATGTGAACCACACGCCTGGCGGATCTGAAGGTTTAAGATGTCACCAGGACATGCCCATGGAATGGATTTTCCTTCTGGACTCATCTTCCTCACCAGCTAGCTGTGTAGTCTGGCTGCTGTTCCCTCGGGCTGTTTGGAGATGTTTGCCTCACTCCTGTGCTTTCAGGAAAGCATCCTGGAAGAAGTTCCCTCTTGGTCCTCTGGGCTGGGTTGGCTAGAGCTGGGTGCCCAGTAAGCTCAGCCTTCCCCTTCGCATCTGGCAGTGCTTCTCAGTGAGTGGGAACTTCTATTATTAGTGACTTCTTCTGAGTCCTTGTTGGTTGGCAAACGCTAGAAGAAGAGGAAAAAGTCCTTGTTGGGCCTTAGAAAAAGGACACATAGTGCAGATGAAGAGTTGGGGGGGTGTCTCCGTTCTGTAGATAGCTAGTAGGCATATTTTAGGTATATCCCAAAGGGCCTGTGGCTATACCAGTTTTCTTTTTCTTTCTTTCTTTCTTTTTTTTTTTTTCCTTGAGCCTGAAATCTGATATGCAGGTGGATCCAAGTTATTGTCTGGGGAGATGATGTCATGGCTGGAAAAAGGGCCAGAAAGCTGGATCAGGGAAGAGAGTAGCTCCCTAATATGAGAAAGGGATATAAATATTGTTGACTATAAACCCAACTCTTCATCTGCACTGTTCCAGCCTTTAGGTTCATGATTAGTCAACAATTTGTTTGGCTTTATATGTTAAATCTCTTTTCAGCCACCAGGTTCCAGATGCTAGCAGGATGCAACTAGACTTCCCTGGACAGACAACTCCACCAACGTGTCCTGGAGCTCTGATTCCCCAGAACCCCTCCCAACTAGGGAAAGAGAGAGACAGGCTGGGAGTATGGATTGACCTGTCAACACCCATGTTCAGCGGGGAAGCAATTACAGTAGCCAGACCTTCCACCTTCTGTATCCCACAATGACCTTGGGTCCATACTTCCAGAGTATTAAAGAATAGGAATGCTATCAAGGGATGGGATGGGATATGGAGTTCTGGTGGTGGGAACTGTGTGGAATTGTATCCCTCTTATCCTATGGTTTTGTCAGTGTGTCCTTTTTTTTAAAAAAATATTTATTCATTTATTTATTTATTCCCTTTTGTTGCCTTTGTTGTTTTTTTATTGTTGTTATTGATGTTGTCGTTGTTGGATAGGACAGAGAGAAATGGAGCAAGGAGGGGAAGGCAGAGAGGGGGAGAGAAAGATAGACACCTGCAGACCTGCTTCACCATCTGTGAAGCAACCCCTCTGCAATTGGGGAGCCAGAGGCTCGAACCGGAATCCTTATGCCAGTCCTTAAGCTTTGTGCCACATGCGCTTAACCCGCTGTGCTACCTCCCGACTTCCAGTGTTTCCTTTTTATAAAGAAAAAATGAAAGAAAAGAAAAGAAAAAGAACACATAACCCAGGAGGTGGCTCAGTGGCTGACATGCTGAATTGACAAACGTGAGGATCTGAGTTCAATCCCTGGCATTGCATGTACCCTAATGATATTCTGATTCTTTTTCCTTTCTCTCTACCATAAATAAATAAGCCTAAAGAAAAAAAGACACTTGGAACCACCTGTCTCCCAGGGATGAACCAGGGTTAGACCTGGTTCTTTGGGTCTGCTTTGCTGCTGCATCCATTCACTCCCTCACTCATTCAGATTGAGGCGTGATTTTTTTTCTCCCCCAGCAAGAAGAGTTCCCCCTGGTCTCAAGTTTCCGGAGGCACCAGCACAATCTAGATTCCAATTAGCTTAATTGCTTTCTATTAGACTTCTTAGAAGGGAATTTTTTTTTTTTTCCTGCTGATGGCCGAGGTTCCAGGAATGTCTCCCTTCTCTGTTTTCCTTTCTGCTCCCATCCTAAGCTGATTCTTTTCAGCTTTATTTCTCTGGCTTAAGTTTGTATTTCAGTTTGTCAGTCTTGTGCTGGCTGGCAAAAACAGAGCAGAGAAGACACTCAGAAACATTTCATTCATGGCATATACTTTTCTCTCTTTCTCTCTCTCTCTTTTTTAAACTTTTAAAAAATATTTATTTCCCCTTTTGTTGTCCTAGTTGCTTTTATTATTGTAGTTATTATTTTTGTTGTTATTGATGTTGTCGTTGTTGGATAGGACAGAGAGAAATGGAGAGAGGAGGGGAAGGCAGAGAGGAGGAGAGAAAAATAGACACTTGCAGACCTGCTTCACCACCTGTGAAGCGACTCCTCTGCAGGTGGGGACCTGGGGGCTCAAATCAGGATCCTTACCCGGTCCTTGGGCTTCATGCTACATGCGCTTAACCCGCTGCGTTACCGCCCAACTCCTTTTTTTTTTTTTTATCTCCTCTCTTTCAGATAGAGACAAAAAGGCAGAGAGAGAATGAAAGAGAGCACAACACTGAAGCTTCCCTCAGTGCATCAGAGAGTGGGGTAGTGTACATGGCAAGGCAGTGCTCGATCCAAGATAATGTTATTTAACTAGCTTGATATGCACATTTTTTTTTATTAAGCATTATCTGAAACCAGTTCAAGTTTTACTTTGTGTTTCCCTTTATGTGTTTTTAAAAAACGTGTTTTATTTATTTTGGATAGATACAGAGAGAAGTTGAGAGGAGAGAGGGAGATAGAGATACCTGCAACTCTGCTTCACCACTTATGAAGCTTCCCCCCTGCAGGTGGAGGCCAGGGGTGGCTTGAACTTGGGTCCTTATGCCTTGTAATATGTGTGCTCAACCAGGTGTGCCACCACCTCAGCCACCAACATATAAATTTTATACAGAAAACATTTTGATACAAATATGGTATAAAGAAATTTTATACAGCTCTTCTCATCTAATTATATGGAAACAAATAAGAACCATGGATGTTTTTAGGGTGAGACCATTGCGTCGTGAATTGTGTGTGTTGTATGTTGTGCAGAAAGCCTGGGACACAGGATCTACTCTGAGTTCTGACCCTGTTCCTCTTCCTTTTGCCATCAACACTGGATCTTTTTTTAAAGTACTTTTCAACAACCAGAGGAAGCAGAAACATCCTGATTGACACACAGGATGTTGGAGCAGCATTCTTGCTGTTAAGTGATCAGGATTTCAGTCAAGGGAATATAATGAAATCCACATAAAAATTTATTTACCTAATGAAAATCCTGGAGTAATGCATAAGTGGTTCTCTGATAATAAAATGCAAATCTCAAACTATAACCAGGAGGACAATAATCTTCATTAAAATGTATTGTCTAGAGGAAGCCCGTGACATCCACTTAGCAGTGATTTGATTTGTTTAGTAATTTCCACGTAATAGTTAAACTTTATTTTGAGCCTTAAAAACCCACCCACTTAGTTTCTTTCCCATCTGGGAAGAGGGCAGCTATCTGTGGGTGAGAGTGTCAGTGGGTAGTATCTTTGGCCTTTTGATGAGCACCCTAGAAATGTTTTCTGGGCACCCTGATGTCTGCTAGTGATGGAATGGGTCTGGGAAGAGAAAGTAGGGGGCCAGGTTTTTTCTTGGGAGTGGGGATGGTGGGGAGAAGATCCAGAAAAGCTGATGTTCTTTGGGAAACTCAAGATCTGAGGTCTAGAATGGTTCAGAAAGGGGGAGGGATGTACCCAGATTGATATTTTTTAAATAATTAATTTATATGTCTCTTTTTTTCTTTCTGATAGAGACAGAGAGACTGAGAGCAAAGGGGGACGTAGAAAGGTTGAAAGGGGGAGTCGGGCGGTAGCACAGTGGCGCAAAGCACAAGGACTGGTGTAAGGATCTTGGTTCGAGCCCCCAGCTCCCCACCTGCAGGGGAGTTGCTTATAGGTGGTGAAGCAAGTCTGCAGATGTCTATCTTTCTCTCCCCTTCTCCGTTTTCCCCTCCTCTCTCCATTTCTCTCTGTCCTATCCAACAGCGATGACATCAATAACAACAACAGTAATAACTACAACAATAAAGCAACCAGGGCAACAAAAGGGAATAAATAAATAAATATTTTAAAAAATTAAAAAAAAGAAAGGTTGAAAGGGATAGACACTAGCAGTGCTTTACAGTTTGTGAGGCTTTCTCCAAATGTGGATAGGGACAGGGGACTTGAACCTGGGTCCTTGTGCACTGTAACATGCATGCTTTACTGAGTATACCACCACCCAGCTCCAGGTTGATACTTGAGCTTTGGAGGAACTCAGGTCTCCTGGTGGTGTCCTCACCTTCCTCAGTGCCGACCTAGGCTGAGGACTTCCTCTGTGATGCTCTCCCTGTGAGCTGTGCTTTAGGTGCCTCCTGGCCTTGGGGACTCCAGTGGCTGATCCTCCTTTCAGATGGGAGTGACTGGACCTTCGTAGCAGGTAGGAAGTGCTGTGGAAGCAGGCTGCCCTGCATTGGGAGCTGGCTCTGCTGCTTGGAAACTAGGTGACAATGATATGATCCTCTTCTGTGATGCTCAGGGTGTCACCAGTGGTGGTGGTGGGGGGCTTTTTAAAAAATTTTTTTATTCCATGGATGGCCAATGCAAGGTGAAGAACTCTACCTGTCTGGGCTGGGTCCAAGGGTTCCTGTGCCTTAACGTGTAGACTCAGAAGCTTCTGGGGCAATGTGAAAGCATGATAGGAAAGCATTTCTGTCTGGGCAGTTTTGCCCATATTTGAAACTTATGACTGAGTTAAGAAAATTTAACCTCTTGGATGAGAGGTTTTAAAAAAAATTATTTATTAATGACTTAGGATAGAAGAAATTGAAGGGGAGATAGAGAGGGAGAGAGAAAGAGAGGCATCTGTAGAACTATTTCATCGTTCATGAAACTTCCCTCCTGTAGGTGAGGGACAGAAGATTGAACTAGGGTTATTGTACATAATAATGATGTGTGTGCTCTAACAGGTATGCCACTCCCAGACACCCTCCCTTCTTCCATTCCTCCTCCCTTCCTTCCTTCCTTCCTTCCTTCCTTCCTTCCTTCCTTCCTCCCTCCCTCCCTCCCTCCCTCCCTCCCTCCACAGGCCTTTAAAACAGACCTTTACATTTATTTTAATGAAAAAGAGAGAGACTAGAGTGTCTGTCACTCAGGCATATGCTAAGAAGTTAATGTGGGACCTCATACATACAAGCCTTGTGCTCTACTGCTAAGCCATATGATTATTTCTATTACTTTATTATTTTTCTTTTATTTTATTGCCACCACGGCTATCACTGGGACCTGCAGGATGACTCCAGTGCTCCTGGTGGCCTCTTCCTTTCTTCCTTTGTCCCTCTTATCTGAGAGGAGAGAGAAATAGAGCTTGTGAAGCCTTCTCTTCCCCACAGTTGGGGGCAGGGGCTTGAACCCTGGTCCTTATGCATGGTAATGTGTATGCCCCACTGGGTGAGCTTCTGCTCCCACCCCTGGTTCCCCCCAGCCTATTTTTATTTATTTATTTATTTTAAATTTTCTAAATTTATATTTATATCCTTTTGTTGCCCTTGTTTTATTTATTGTTGTAGTTATTATTGTGGTTGTTACTGATGTCGTTGTTGTTGGACAGGACAGAGAGAAATGGAGAGAGGAGGGGAAAACAGAGGGGGAGAGAAAGACAGACACCTGCAGACCTGCTTCACCGCCTGTCTTTGAGCTTTGCGCCACGTGCGCTTAACCTGCTGCACTACTGCCCGACTCCCCCCACCCCGGTCTATTTTTAATAGATATTTATTTATTGTTCCAGGGCACTGCTCATCTTTGGCTTGTAATGGTGCTAAGGATTGACATTAGAGCCTCAGGCATGGAGGTCTTTTGCACATACACTATGCTAACTCCCTGGCCCATTAATTTTTAACAACTACAATCCCCCTCCCAAATAGCAGATGTAGGTGTATATGTATATAGAGTGTTCAGCTTTCCTATGAAATGCCATGATGTTAACACTGCCCCGAGCCCCTCTCTTTATTTCTTCTCTTCTTCTATTCCTCTGTCAAGTTATAGTTTACTCCCCACCACTGGAATGTTGCAGAGCATTTTGAATACATACGAGCATGTAAAGAAGATCACAGGGCGTCGGGTGGTAGCACAGCGGGTTAAGCGCACATGGCGCAAAGTGCAAGAACCAGGCGTAAGGATCCCGGTTCGAGTCCCGGCTCCCCACCTGCAGGGGAGTCACTTCACAGGCGGTGAAGCAGGTCTGCAGGTGTCTGTCTTTCTCTCCCCCTCTCTCTCTTCCCCTCCTCTCTCCATTTCTCTCTGTCCTATCCAACAATGACAGCAGCAACAATAATAATAACTACAACAACAATAAAAACAAGGGCAACAAAAAGGAAATAAATAAATAAATATATATATAAAAAAATATCATGGGTTCCCCCCACCAGAATCTCAGCCAAGAATCATTGCAGAAAGTCAAGGCAGGGCTGTGGTCAGGATCCTAGGCCTATTTCAGTATGTGCTTCAAGCTAACCAGTTCTGTGCTGTCAGGGGAGACCCCCCCATCCCTCTCAGAGCCTCAGTTTCCTTACCTGGAATACTGAATACTGTGCAGAAACCTCCTTCTGCACTGCTGTGCAGATTAAACAAGATAATGTGTGTAAAGTGCTTAGTGGAGCATTGGCACATAGTCAGCACTTGATAAACGAGAGCTGCTTTGTTGTTGTCGGAGAGAAGGTTGCGCTGAACAAGGGCTCTGTGAAATGGAGACGGGAGGCTGTCACCCAGGCGGTGGTGCCAGCCGACAGCCGGACCAGCCATCATGCCTTGCGCTTCCACCCAGTGCCTGGCTCAGGTTACTCTTGGCCCATTAGTGATGCTGCACAGAGCTCAGAGCCTCTTAAGTTCAAGGTCGATCCCAGGTTGTGTGTCCCCCCCACCTCCACCCTCATGGGCCTCTCTGCTCTGACCAGAGGCATTAGTCACCAGGGTGGTCTGCTGAGAGGCAGGGGATGACTCAGTGTCACTTGTCCTGACCTTTGGTTCAGCCGTGGGTCCTCCAGGGAACTGAGGGGCTATTCACATACCTGGAAAAGCAGTTAAATCCCACCACTGCCGCTGACTAACTGGGCCAGATAGCTATGCAGTCTGGGCCTCAGTTGTCCCCTCTGATAAGTAGAGATAGCAGCAGTTTATCATCTCTTTGGGGATGGTCAGAGATTGTATGTGCTTATTAGCCTGCAGTTAGCAGTCTTGCTATTACTTTCCCAGGAGTACTTCCTGGAGGAGGAGGGATCTGACTTTGTAATGGAAGAAAGATGTGGCTCTGGGGCCCATGTGATGTGTACCTGTTGAGCGTACACATTACAGTGCGCAAGGACCAGGGTTCAAGCCCTCAGTCCCCACCTGCGGGGGGAAGTTTCACAAACCGTGAAATGCTACTGCAGGCGTCTCTTTCCCTCTCTGTCACCCTCTTCCCCCTCAGTTTCTGTCTGTCTCTATCCTAAGTCAAATATATATGAAACAGAAATGTGTGGCTAGCTGGAAGAGGGAAAAACAATGGGCAGAGAAGTAGGGTTAAGAAGCCAGGAGATGGAAGGTGCTGGAATAATTTAGCTCTCTAACAATCCTTCTGGCAAGGCAGGGGGCCCTGCACTGGGACATGAATTCCAGGGAGCAATGTCTTCTGGCCTGGACTAACTTGGCTTCAAAAAAGTCTGAGAAGCTATGTGCATATTGGGTTTGAACCCCAACTCCACCTGCTGGGGAGTAGTTTGAATGGTGAAGCAGGTCTGCAGGTGTCTCTCTCTCTCCCTTTCTAGCCTCCTTCTCCCCTCTAATTTTTCTCTGTCCTATCCAAAGAAGAAAAAAGAAAAAAGAAAAGGAAAGAAAGAAAGAAACACACACACACACACACACACACACACACACACGAAAAAAATGGCTGCCTGGGCCTGGAGTGGTGGATTTGTAGTGCCAACACCAAGCCCCAGCCATACACAACCCTGGTGGCAATTAAAACAACAACAACAACAAAAAGAAATCCAGGAAGGGTGACTTAGACAACCCACTGACCTTTCAGCCCAAAGACATCAGCAGTTCCACATGTGGGGCGCTGTTCCTCCACACCCCAATTCTAGCTGAGATTGGTTTATTAGCAAGTCTTCCAGGGGCAGCTGGGGGCACTCTGTCATAATGCTTCATGTCAGCTTCCAGTTCTCCCCACCAGTGGGGCAGAAGATGGGGTGAGGACATCCTCTAGAGTTCCTTTTGTGGGCATCCAAGCAGATCTCACAGCTGGCCTTTGAGCATAGACTCCTGGGGCCATGGGGGGTTGGGGTTGTAATACCCTGTGGAGCCCAGGCCTTCTTCCCTGAACACACAAAGGGGCCTGAGTGACAGCCAGCCCCGTCCTTCACACATCCTGAGCCAGAGGGAGGGAGGGAGGTAGAGAGGGAGGGAGGGAGGGAGGGAGAGAGAGAGAGAGAGAGAAAGAGAGAGAGAGGCAGGCAGTGGTAGGGGCTGGGGCCTAAGGGGGCCTGCCAGCCAGGGACAAAGGCAAAGACAGAGAGAAACAAAGGAGAGAGCAAATCCCTTCTTGCTAGGGCCTGTGGTTTAAAGGGAAAAAAAAAAAGGAAAGAAAAAGAAAAGAAAACCAAAAACACATACCCCCAAACACACACACACACACACACACACACACACACACACACACACACACACACACACACACACACACCCCTTTGGCCAGGTGTGATACTCTTCTAACTTCATGAACTGGTCTGAAAGCTTCCTCTGCCCAGGCAGGGAACCAGTTTGCAACAAGAAGAATCAAAGGCAATCCATGACTGCCAAATTTGGAGCAAACATTTTTCTTTCTGGATTTAAATAATTGCATTGCATCCCCAGCTCTGGTTCTTCTCTAAAAGTCAGCCCAAATGACATTTGGCAAGCTTATTATGGTCTGTTTTCTCCCCCTCCATCCTGTGGAGCTTTCTCAGAATATTTTCCTCAACATTTGGGTAGCTGGCTTTTAAACCGGTTCATTTTAATTTATATTTATTTATTTTTAGGTTCAGGTCTTAGATTTTATTAAATTTAAATTTTATTCCATTGTAGACTATAACATTTCTGAAAGTGGTTTTGAAAATGAACAGGTTTTGGCATGCTGGAAACAGGTTACCTCCAGTGCAAATAAAAGAGTCTAACTTTTGAGAAGAATAAGGTTCCAAGGGTTGGGGAAATGTGTGGAACAGTGAGAGACCTTGTCCTGGGGACAGTCAGAGACCAATTTCAAAGCACATCTATTTTAAATGAAACATATTGTGAACATATGGAACCAATAGCTTTACTCAAAGCATGATTCTGGGGATCAAGTCTTGAGCTAAACTTTATTCTGACTATCCAAGGTGATTTTCTAGCAGACACATGAAAATCCTCTCTCTCTCTCTCTCTCTCTCTCTCTCTCCCTCTCTCTCTCTCCTTTCTAGTCTAAGGGGAATCTTAATACATTTTTAAATTATTTGGCATTTTGAATTAATTTTCTTAGAATGAAACGAGATTCTTAAATTGGGATCTTGTAGGGAAAAGACGGCCAGGTAATTAGTGAGCTGATCTCCTTTTCTGGCACATGGATGAAAGGGGAGGGGGGAGTTGAACTCCAACCAAGGTGCTCACAAAGTCTATTTTAGAGCAAAAATTTCAAAGTAAGCAACACCAGCTGTTCTTTAATTATTTCTCTTTTTAAAAAAAGTCACTAAATTTATTTGGGTTACTTAGTTGGAAAGAAATGTCTCTAAGATACTCAAAACGGGAGCTATTAGAGGCAAATTGTCAGCTCTGATTTGCTAGGTGTCCAAGAACTCAGAATAGTAAAATAATCTGGGAACTGACTTTTTCTCCAGTGCAGCTTGTTTCCCATGAGGTGGGGCATGGTCCTCGGGCACCATGGGGGATGGTTAGCAGCTGCTCATATTTGGGGACAGGGTCTGTGGGTTTGAGTGGAGGGTCCATACTTCAACAGGAAAACCAGATGTGAAAGACAAAGCATCCCCTTTCCATCAGCTGATGGAAATATCTCTCTAGAGGAGGGTTAGGCTGCAGAGAATCTGCCCCTGCCACGGTCCTTTCCTTCCTTCCTTCCTTCCTTCCTTCCTTCCTTCCTTCCTTCCTTCCTTCCATCTATCCATCCTTCTATCTATCCATCCTTCCATCTATTATGCATTCATCCCTCCAGAGAATCCATCCATCTATCCATCCACCCATCCATCATATATATATGGCTTAAGGCTTATTGTGAGCTTGGCACAATCTTAGACTCTGTTATTAGGTAACACTTACTTGCTTAGAAGAGGTTACAGTAATCAAGAACATAGATAAGCCCCTGATCCCCAGCAGTAATGTGTGCTATCCAGACCAGTGTATCCACATGTGGATGTTGAGTTCTATAACTATAGTTAGTATGATCAAGGAATTATTTTTTTCAAATTTTATTTTTTTGCCACCAAGGTTATCACTGCAGATTGGTGCTGGCATGGCTGCATCATTCCTAGTGAGTATTTTTTAATGGGTGAGATATAGAGATAAAGAAGAGAGACATCTGCAGCACTGCTCCACTGCTTATGAAATTTCCCCTGCAGGTGGGGGCCCGGGGCTTGAACCCAGCTTCTTGTGCATGGTGATATGTACACTTTACTGGGTAATACCACTATGTGGTCCTTGTAATTAATTTTTTTCCCTACTATCTCAGGGGGTTGCTGCACAACTCCTTTGCTTCTAATGGCAATTTTTTTTTTTTATTATTAAATAGAAGGTGAGAGAGGAGAGAGAAACTCCTGCAGTGCTGCTCCACTCACTGCTCATGAAGCTTATACCCTGTAGGTGGGGATCGGGGGCTTGAAATCTACCTGGTGTTCCAACTCTACCACTTGGGCCAAGTTTTATTTAATTTTAATGAAAATAGCCACACTGGGGCTAGGCAGTGTCACACTTGGTTGAGCAGACATATTACAATGCTTAAGGACCCAGGTTCAGTCCCCTGTTCCTCACTTGCAAGGAGAAAGTTTCATGAATGGTGAAGCAAGTGTCTCTCTTATCTCCATCTCTGTCTTCCCCTCCCCTCTTGATTTCTCTCAGTCTTTATCCAATTAAAAAAAAAAAAAAAGCCACACCAAGATACTTGATTGTAGTGCTGGCCCAGCATCTGGCTTACTTGGGTACTTGTTGGAAGTACATTCTCTCAGCCCCTGCCCCAGGACTTGGAGTCTTAGCAACCTGGAATCTTAGATGGCTGTCCTCATGCTCAGTTGGAGAGGGGAGGTAGGTCATGTATGTGAACCTTTGATGTCATCTGGAGGAGGGGTATGTCAGGGAGCAGCGAAATTGGATTTCACCTGAACAGATTGCCCAGAAAAAGGATGATAGAACTAAGACTTGAGTCTGGGTTCCTTGGTGAAGCTGGGCCTGGCTGTTAGTGTTGCTGAAGGTGCTGCTCATGGGATAAACTCAGGAAAGGCCAGTGTGATGGAGTGCAGAGAAGAGGGAGCTGTGAGAGCTTAGAGAGGCTGGCAAGAAGAGCCCTGTGATCCTGGCCAAGATCCTAGTGACTTCATACTTTTCATTGATGAGTGGGGAAGTGGAGATACTTATATTTGCTTGCTTGCATGTTAATTAATTAATTTATTTATTTATTTACCAGGGTTAGTGCTGGGGCTCAGTGCCTGCAAGATGAATCCACTGATCCTAGTGGCCATTTAAATTTTTCCTACCCCCCATTCTTTTCTCTTCTTCCTTCCTTCCTTCCTTCCTTCCTTCCTTCCTTCCTTCCCTCCTTCCTTTCCTTCTTTATTGTTTTTCTTTTTTGTTTGTAGAGATGGAAAGAAATTGGGAGGAAAGGAGGAGATAGAGAGAGAGAAAAAAAAAGAGAGAACTCTGTAGCACTGCTCCACTGCTCATGAAACTTCTCTGCAAGTGGGAACCAGGGGGCTTGAAGCCAGGTCCTTGCACATGGTATAATCTGTGTGCTCCAGTGGGTGTGACACTGTCCAGACCCCATACTTTGCTTTTGACTTACCTTGTAGGCACAGAGGACAGATCACATATGTGTAGAGATCAACCACTGGAATAAGTGGCTGGCATAGGAAGGGGCCCTTGTTTTCCATTGATTTTTCCCTTGGTCTTTGACTATTCTTTCCCTGAGTCTGGCTCTACTCTGCCCTTCTCATTCAGACCAAGGCACCGGCTGAGCCCTGTGGGCCTATGGTCCAATTCTTGGGTTGCTATCAGGGACCCTGTTCTAGAGCCTGTTCTACCTGCTGAGAAGTCCATTGTGAGCCTCTGATTCTCTTGTAAGCTTGGTGGACTCTTCCCAAGCCCTCATCTGGGAGCCTAGAATGGGCTGGGACAGACTTCTGCAAATGGGTTTTTTAGAATTAGATGTGACTCAGTGCCTTCTGGGGAAATAATTTATAGTAATTTTAGCAGCATCTTTTCTGTTGTCTAGACCTAAGATCAGCATTTTAAGGAAATGTGTTGAGATAAACTCTCCCTCTTGTCCCTTCACCCCCAGTAGCACTCCCTGAACCCCTCTCTCCCCCAAGAACATCAGGTGGCCCCAGCCTCAGCAGAGCCACAGCAACTTGGCAGTAACCAGTTTTGTCCCTGGAAGACACCAGGCATATTTTGAAATCACAACTGTGGTGGATGCTTCCCTGCTGGAAAGACACCAAGTGTCTGATTGCAGCATGGGGTTGGTGTTTGGGTGGGGGCTGGGTATTAGTATCTTCTTATCTAAACTAGACATGTGCTCTTCTTCCCATCTCAGAAAGCTTTGCTGTGGACCCTATCTCCCAGCACTTGGGAGAGTGCCTTGAGCACAATCTCTGCTTGGGCTGGAGGCTTATCTCTGCTATTGCTGGCATTATTGCATAAGTATGTCTTTTCTTGGACAGAAATGTTGCCTGAGTCTCCCCCAGACAAAGAGAAGTTTAATACTAACTTTCTAGAATCTGTCCCCCTCCCCTGCCCACTGTTTTCCCTCTCCTTTCTTGCCTTCTTTCTCTCTTTCATTTATTGAGAGGACTTGAGAGGGAAAGTGGAGCTAGGGAGAGAGAGAGAGAGAGAGAGAGAGAGAGAGAGAGAGAGAGAGACTGACCTGTAGCACTGCTTCACTGCTCATGAAGATTCCCTTCTGCTGGTGGGGCCTTGGGGTTTGAACGCTGTAGTATGTCCCTTGCACACTGTATAGTGTGCTCTCTATAGGGTGTGTCACTTCCCAGTGCTTTGGGAGCCTCTTTTTAAAATACTATTTTATGGGGTCCAGAAGGTAGAAGGTCTGACTTCTGTAATTGCTTCCCTGTTGAACATGACCGTTGGCAGGTTGATCCATACTCTTAGCCTGTCTCTCTCTTTCCCTAGTGGGATAGAGCTCTAGGGAAGTGGGGCTCCAGGACACATTGGTGGGACCATCTGCCCAGGGAAGTATGGCTGGCATCATGGTAGTATCCAGAACCTGGTGGCAGAAAAAAGAGTTAATATATAAAGCAGAACAAATTGTTGCCTGATCACGAACCTAAAGGCTGGAATACTGCAGATAAAGATTTGGGAAATAGCTAGTAGGTTTATTTTAGGTATTTTCTGAAGGACCCACGACTTTACCAGTTTTTGCCTGAGCCTGACATCTGATATGCAGGTGGACGCAGGTTATTGTCTGGGGAGATGATGCCATGGCTGGAAAAAGGACTGGAAAGCTGGAGGGAAGAGAGTAGCTCCCAAACATGGGGAAAGTGTATAAATATTGTTGACTGTAAGGCCCATCAATTTGATCTGGGGCCCATATTTAGCATAGGAGCCTATGTAGCCTCTGCATTCCTGTAGGTCTGAGCTTTCATTGTGTGGTCATGAGTAGGAACATTCCAAGTTGCACCAATTTCAGGACCCATCTTCCTGGGTCCATACTCCCAGAGGGTTAAAGTATAAGAAAGCTATCAGGGGAAGACTGGTATACAGCGTTCTGCTGGTGGGAACTGTGTGAAATTGTACCCCTCTTATCCTATGGTCTTGTCAGTGTTTCCATTTTATAAATAAAAATAAAAAGAGACTATTTTAGAGCACTGTCTAACTCAAAAGGAATGAGTATTCAATAGGAGAATTCTAGCCATCCAGGGGGAGGGAGAGGCACACCCTCTGCTGGGAAAAGATACCTTGCAAACATCTCCATGTCTTTTTGACTCAGTACCAGATATTATATGCAGGTTCTTTGCCCAAACGCCAAACTTGCAAACTGGTCATAAAAGACTGTAGACTCAGTGCCAGCATCATTTTGTCTTGTTGGCTATGCAGGTTACCTGGTTGAGTGCACACATATTACCTTGAGCAAGGAAGGATCTAGGTTCAAGGTCCCAGTCCCCACCTGCAGGGGGGGGAAGATTCACAAGTGGTGAAACAGTCCTGCAGGTGTCTCTTTTTTCCTCTCTCCTTCTTTATCTCCTCCTTCCCTATCAATTTCTGTCTGACCTATCAAGTAAAAGAAGGGGGAAGGAAAGAAAGAAAGAAAGAAAGAAAGAAAGAAAGAAAGAAAGAGAGAAAGAAAGAAAGAAAGGAAGAAAGGGAGAAAGGAAGAGAAGGAAATTAAGAAAGAAAAGAAAAAAAGAGAAAGAAAGCACTTAACTAACTTAAGAGTTAGCAAAGTGTGCACAAACATCCAGAGCTCTAACATTATTGATTTATTCTCAAAATGATCAGAAGGTATGACAGTACTTGTTCAAGTTATTGTGTCACAGTCTGAGCTGGTGCTGCCCACTCACCGCATACTGTTTTCTCCTGTCAAACAACCAGCTCAAACCATTTTGCTGTCCTCTGTCCCTGTCCTCTAAGGGTTATGTGAGGTGTGGCAGTGACAGGTTCTAAAGCAACCCAGTTTTCTGCATGCTGTGTGTCTTTGTCCTGGTCACACTGTCTCCCTGTGACTCAGTTCCCGCACTCTGCCTGGATGAACCAGAATAAGGAAGGTTAGAGGTGGGGTGCTGGGCTCCCACTTTTCATTTCTTTTGTGAGTTAAGGTTATGCATTAGACCTCACCTGGAAATTCAAAGAAGTGCCACTGCTTAACAAAGCATTGGGGGTGGGGGAGGCTGGGGAGACATATAATGATTATGCAAAAAGCCTTTCATGCTTGAAGCAGCAAGGTCTCAGGTTCAATCCCCAGCACCTCCATAAGTCAGAACTGACCGGTCCTACAGTTAAAAACAAGCAGGGAGTTGGGCAGTAGTGCAGCGGGTTAAGTGCACATGGTGCAAAGCTCAAGGACCGGCATAAGGGTCCCGGTTTGAGCCCCTGGCTCCCCACCTGCATGGGAGTCGCTTCACAAGTGGTGAAGCAGGTCTGCAGGTGTCTTATCTTTCTCTCCCCCTCTTTGTCTTCCCCTCCTCTCTCCATTTCTCTCTGTCCTATCCAACAAGGACAACATCAATAACCACAACAATAATTACTACAACAATAAAACCACAAGGGCAACAAAAGGGAATAAATAAATAAATAAATAAATAAATATTGGGCAAACAAACAAAAAACACTTTTTTTGGTCACCTCCAGGACTCTCTGTTCTAGGTTAACTTTATCAGATAGAGAGGCAAAGAGGGAAGGAAAGAAACCACAGCAGGCAAGCTTTCTTCCATGAGGTGGAGGCTGGACTTGAACCTGAGTTGTACACATGGCAGAACAGTGTGCTATACAAGTCATCCACAGTAACTTCTTATTCTGACCCCATATCCATTGAGCTGCCTTTGTCCAGTTGGTGCTTGAGGGACTCCCCCACCCTGGTCCCTCACAAGAGAGCTGTGTTGGGGCTGAGAAGTAGGAAAGGATACTAATGCGTTCATTAGTGATAGTAACAGCTTATGCTTACTGGGCATTTTTCTCTCACCCAACTAGGTGTTCTCCCCTTCACTTTGTAGGTGAAGAAAGAAATACTCTTGGAAAGTTGAAATGATTGTCCTAGACCTCGCAAGTGATAGGAATGGGGGGGATGGAGAAGGCAGAGGGAGGAGGGGTGCGCTTCTGAAGGTCACAGAACTGTAGGCCTAGGTTTGGTTCACTGCAGACCCTCAGCACAGGACAGGTTGCCCTGAGTCGGGTGGCTGGGGAAGAGGCATTCAGTGCAGGCCAGAGAGCTCAGTCCAGCCACTGCTGTAGAAGGGAGGCCAGAGTGTGGCTGCCCCGGCGGAGACCCAGCCCTTCCTGGCTATCCTCACTCCCCAGGAAGTCTGGCTTCCTGGCCTCAGCTCATATGCAGACACCCTCACCCTAAGCCCCGCACTGCGGAACCCCGTCTTAGACTATGCTTCAAATGGGCTGGAGAAATGGACTACAGGTCTCCTCAAGTTTTTTTTTTCAAGCGCAAGTTTTTGTACCCTGTGATCCCCCACCACCCCAATCAAATATTAACTTGCAAAGCTTTCTGGATCATTCTGAATATATAACCAATATGCAGTTTGACTGTTGGGGAGGAGTCTGGAGCATTTGGGGTAGCACCCAAATGCCTGTGTGACCCTCAAAGTGCCCCCTCCCATCAGGGAACCCCACCTCTGTCCTCAAATGCCCTGTGGAAGCTGTACCATCACCTGTCTCACTTTTCGGGGGGCTCACATCCTGGTCAGTAGACTCCTCATGGCCACTTACTCAAGTTTGGCTTATAGTGGTGTGTATATGGGGTGGGTGATTGAACCAGGGACTTTGGAGCCTGAGACGTGAGAGTCTCTTTGCATAACCACTGTGCTGTCGCTGCAGCTTGTTATGGCCACTTTACAGGGAGTGAGTGCTCCACAAAGTTTCCAGTGACAGGCCAGGACTGAGCCCCCAACTCCCTCACCCACCAGCTGCTCAGACCTAGGCTGTGGTGCTGACCAGGGCCTCCTCTCTCTGGGGCTCCTCATGGTGATAGTGAGAGCCATGACCAAACTGGCAGCCCCTGGCAGCCAGAGCCTGGGCACAGCCTCCCCCTGGCCACGTTGCTTCCTGAAGTCTCCAGGAGGAAGAGGCGGGGAGTTCAACTGGTGCTGCCAATGACCTTGAGTAGGAAGCATTTGTTTTCTTCCTTTCAGTTCCTTCTGGGGAAGCCCTCGTGTGCTGCCCCTCCTCTCCCCTCCCCCTAACATCCCAAGATGTTTTTATTAGGTAGGAGGGGTGCAGACCCTTGTCTCCTGCGTACAGACTTCTGAGCCTCTTTGGGTGGGCTTTTAGGAGGGGCTGATGGTGACACCATCCATGGTCTCAAATACTATGCTGTTTTTCTGCCTACCTGAGTTCATTGGTTTCACCTGACAGAAATGGACTCTGAGTTTCCCAAGCATGGCCCAGGAGATGAGCTGCTTAGTAAAGTGCTCACTTGACCACGTGTGAGGACTGAGGTTTGAGCCCCCTGCCCCCATGGAGCACCATGCAAAGGGGAAACTTTATGAGTGGTGCTGTGGTGTCTCTCTTCTCTATCTCTCTCACCCTCTCACCCTCTATGGGGGCGGATAAAAGAGTCCATTGGAGCCGTGGAACTGTATAGGGGTGAAGCCCTAGCAAAGCTCTGACACCTCAAAAATCACCAGGCACTGACTGTGTCAAAGAGGCATTCGGTCACTTGCTTTCTGTCCCTGGAGGCAGCTGGCTCTACTGGTTTCTCGCGTTTAGCTCCAGAGCAATTGCGTGTATCCACACATGTATGAGAAGCGTGTGTGTTTCCTCTCCCCTGCCTGCACAAATGGGCCTGAACCCTCTCCCCTCCATCTATAACTCTCCCTTCCTTACCTTCTCATTTTCCAGCTTGTTAGAAGTGATTCTGATTCACTGGGCTTGGTGTGCTGCTTCAGTAATTCTCCACTTTATTTATTTTATTGCCATGGGATTGATCTATGGGTTTTTACTGAGGCTTGGTATCTGCATAGTGAATCCACTTTTCCTCATGACCATTTTCCCCCTTTACATTATTTGATAGGACAGAGAGAAAATGGGAAGGGGGAGGAGAGAGAAAGTTAGACACCTGCAGCATTGCACACGTTACTACACGTGATCTGGGTTTAAGCCCTTGGTCCATACCTTCAGGGTTCAGGGGGAAGCTTCATGAGTGGCGGAGCAGTGCTGCAGGGCCTCTCATCATTCTCTCACCCTCTCTTCGTTTCTCTGTCAGCACTTTCTTTCTAGAGGAAACAAACACAAAAAGCCAGAAAACAGAACAAATGATCACTGGAAATGGTGGAGCTGTGCAGGCACCAAGCCCCAGCTTTAACCCTGGTAGAAAATAAAAAGTCACTGGAGTTAGTAAATCCAACTTCAACTTTGCCTAAGGTCACTAATTAGGATGGAGAGTATTGTGTGGGCCCCAAGGCTCTTAAAGAAATATCAAGGGAGTCGGGTGGTAGCGCAGTGGGTTAAGCGCACGTGGCGCAAAGCACAAGGACTGGCGTAAGGATCCCATTTCGAGCCCCCGGCTACCCACTTGCAGGGGAGTCACTTCACAAGCAATGAAGCAGGTCTATAGGTGTCTTTTTCTCCCCTTCTCTTCCTTTCCCTTCTCTCTCCATTTCTCTCTGTCCTATCCAACAATAATGACATTAATAATAACTACAACAACAAAACAAGGGCAACAAAAGAGAATAAATAAATATTAAGAAAAAGAAAAAAAGAGAAAAAAAAGAAATATCAGAATTGGTTGGGATGCTTGATTCTAGGGTTAGTTGGGGTTGAGGGTGAACAGCCTTCAGTTACCCCAGGGGCAGAGGCGTCTTGCTGCCTCCTGCCCTTAACCCTGGACCTCCCAATATCCTGCAAAGCACTGCTCACCTGGAGTGGACACTCCCTCCCTTTAAGACAGGTGGAGAGCTCAAAGAAAAAGTCATACCTACTAGTCTAGTATGTTCCAGTGGACACCAAGGACACTGACCTTTCCCTCCCCACTCCTCATCCCCGAGCCAGGGGGACACCAACCATGTGAACCCACAGAACATAACCAGGAGAATGCCTGGGAAACCAGGTGCTCAGCCCTCTGGGCTGGCATGACGTTTTAGAGTTGGGTGTTTGCAGGGTTGATTTCCCAGCTCTGCTGCGGGCTGGCTGTGGGGCCTTAGATGAGCATCTTCACCTTTTTGAGCACATGTCTCATCCCTTGGGAAGTGACACTGGTTAAAATCTCCCCCTGTGGGGTAATTGAGGATTGACTGTGCCTGCTGTGTGTGGAAGACCCAGACTCAACCTCGGTGCACAGGTTCCGTGACTGTCCCTTTGTCGTGGTTTCAGTTTCCATGCTCCTGGAAGTCTCCTCTTTGTCCACAGGCCTGGGGCTTCAGAGAGCATGGGAGAAGCAGGAGAAACAGATGGGGGCTTCCTGACCCCTGTGGCTCCATCCCAAGTGAGCAAATGGCTCTCAGCAGGGCATGGGGAACAGATTTAGTCCCTCCTGGCTGTGGCCAGCCGGCCAGGGCAGCTGTCCTGTTCCCAGGTCTAGACTCCCAGGCTGGGTGGCTGAGAAGACAGGTTGGGCAGGGTCTGGGACAGCTGGCAGAGCCAGGAGGTGGGGTGTGAGGGGGCGCCAGCAGGCCAGCTGCAACCCTGGAGTGAAGCAAGGAGCCAAGACACCCCTTAACCCATTCTGTTCCTATGGGCTTCATTGCTCATCCAGGCTCTGAAATGACTTTTTTTTTGGAGGGGGGCAGCATCTCTAGGACTTCACTGCTCTGGGATGACCTTTTTTTTTTTTTAGATAGACAGAAATAGAGAAAGAAACCACATCATCGAAGCTTCGTCCAGTATGGTGGGGGCCAGGCTTGAACCTGTGTCATGAGCAAGACAAAGCACTGTGAGTTCCTTGTTTGACAGACTATGTGAGTGGGGTGGGGTTGGGGGGGGCGTTCTAGGACACAGAGCAAGGGCTGTGAGAAGTTTTACTAGATCTGTTTAAAAATTGTGGTGATTCATAGAAACATTCAACTCTCGCTGGTCTCCCAGGAAAACCCAGAAGAGCTGAGCCTGCTGGTGGGGGACAGGAGTGGGGGTGGGGCTTGTTCAGTATTATTGTCTGTGGGAGGGTGTCATTCACAGCTAGACTGCCCCTCCACCCCTCCCAGCATCTGGGATCCTGTCCTGGAGCCTGCCAAAGTCACCTTGAACTTCCTGTCCCATCTAAGCTTTCAGGTCCTTATGTGAATGCATGGCTCTGCTTGTCCTCTGCCATGCTAGTAGCCCTCACGGTCTCCTTATGGCCTCAGTCTGTTCCTTCCTGAGATCCTCCAGCTGCTGCCTGCTTTGGCCCCTTGTAGGCTATGCATGCACAGCAGGCTCAGTCCCTCTTCCCTGTGACAGCCTTTCAGATGCCTGGAGACAGCTCTGTCCTCCTCCCCCAGCTTGCCTCTTTGGGCTGCATAGTGTCTGTTCTTCTACCACCTCTTAGGATGTGCCCCCTTACCTTGGCACCCTCCTCCACCACCTCCTGTGAGTCTGTGAACTTGGTGCAACTGAACTTTCCAGCATTGCCTCGAAGGGCCACAGGGCCACCCAGACACACTTGGGTCCTCCTGCTAATAAGAAAAGGGACACACGGGAGGTGGCACAGAGGACAGAGCACTGGACTCTGAAGCATAAGGTTCTGAGTTTGATCTCCAGCATCACATGTGCCAGAGTGATGCTCTGATTCCTTCCCCCCAATAACGTACAAACAGAAAAGGGACATAGCACATGCAAAGTAATCCCTAGACCATTTGCCCCACAGTACTGTGGCAATTGTTTTTCTTAGGGAATGATGGGTCAGGGTCATTTTTCTCTGTGTGCCCACTGATATTTAATCCCCCCAATCCCAGGAAATAAAGAATGAAAAAAATGTAAAGGAATTTAGCCAGCGATGGTGGGAGCCTGGGTGCCAGCTGTGGCTGGACTGTGGCTGAGAAGGAAGGCAGACAGGGATGGGGGTACCTGCCTTGGGGGTGCTCACATACCGGGCAGCATACCCCACCCAGCTGCCACTGAGGGAGGGCTGCAGGGGGCAGAGGAAGGAGGGTTCTGGCATGGTCTCTTGTTAGGCGCTTCTGACACACTGAGAGACATATTTTAGTAGTAGTGGCCCTTAGGCAGCTAAGTGTTTGCCTGCAAAGTGGGGGTATAGGTGCTTGGGCACAGCCTGGGGCAAGAGGCACTGTGGACAACAGGGTAGAGGCAAGCCCTGGATCTGACACAGGCCTCTGAAGGTGACAGCAGGACAAGGGGATGTGCTACAGGGGAGGGAGGCAGGGCTGGCTACACTGTCCCAGCCAACAGCTGTGTGAGGTGGGGCGAATTGTAGAATCCTCCTGAGCCTTGGCTTTCTCTGGGGAAACGGGAGAGGATGGCTGTGAGTTCATACAGGCAAGTTCATGCAAAGGGTGTAGCATAGCGTCTGGCATCTGTTTTTCCTTGATGGTATTTTGCTGTCTGTCGTGGGTCTCTTGTGGTTTTCTGGCTGGTCTGAGCCTTGTATAGAGCTGTGCCAAGGCTCGCAGGCATCCAGCAAGATCTCCCACTTTACAGATGTGCTCACTGAGTCTGCAGGTGGGGCACTGCTCACCAAATGGAACAGATTGTCTTCACACCTAGGCTCATTTTTCGCCCCTCCCTCCTTCCTTTCCTTCGTCTCTCCCTCCTTCCTTTCCTTCCTCCTTCCCTCCCTCCTTTCCTTCCTCCTTCCCTCCCTCCTTTCCTTCCTCCCTCCCTCCTTCTTTTCCTCCCTCCCTCCCTCCTTCCTTTCCTTCCTCCCTCCCTCCTTCCTTCCCTCCCTCCCTCCCTCCCTTCCTTTCCTTCCTCCCTCCCTCTTTCTCCCTTTATCTCTTTCTTCCTTTATTTTCCACTAGGGTTACTTCTGGATCTCTAAGCCTGCACAATTCCTATGCTCCTAGAGGACTCTTCCCATCGACCCCCCCTTTCTTTCCTTTTCTTTTAAAAATTTTTTTAATATTTATTTATTCCCTTTTGTTGCCCTTATTTTATTGTAGTTATTGTTGTTGTTGTTATTGATGTCATCGTTGTTAGATAGGACAGAGAGAAATGGAGAGAGGAGGGGAAGACAGAGGAGGAGAGAAAGACAGACACCTGAAGACTTGCTTTACTGCCTGTGTAGTGCCTCTCCTGCAGGTGGGGAGCTGGGGGCTCAAACCAGGATCCTTACGCTGGTCCTTGCACTTTGCGCCACATGCACTTAACCTGCTATACTACCACCTGATTCCCTCTTTTCTTTTTGAGACAGAGTGTGGGACACAGGAGGAGAGAAAGATAGGGAGACAGAGAGAGAAACAGAGGCATGAAAGCATTCTTCCGTTGCTTGTGAAGTTTCCCTGTGCAAGTGCTCCTGTTGGTTGCCCAGGCCCTGGAACCTGGGTCCTTTGCATATGGTAAAGTGTGCTCTCTACCAGGTAAGCTGTCTCCCTAACCCCCATTCCTGGACTCTTTCTACCACATTGTCCACCTCTCAGAAGGTTTGGGGATGAGAGAGAGAGGGAGAGAGAGAAAAAGAGAGAGAGAGAGAGAGAGAGAGAGAGAGAGAGAGAGGACACTAGAGCATCACACTCTGGTGTATGCCATTTTGGGAATTGAATTTAGGACCTCAAGCTCCCTAGTCCAGTGTCATAGCCACTTCACCTCCCTGGCTGTCTGACTCAAATATCTCTCTAGGTCCTGTGGTTTCCAGAGATTAGTTTAAGCCTACAGAAGAAAGACTGCAAGGCTGGGGGCATCTGCTGGCATTGCCTGGCCTGGGGGGGGAGTGGTGACCCAGGGGTGCCTGTCACTGCTCTGCCCACCAGCTTCTCCACGGTGCCACCTGGAGCTAGCTGCTCCCAGCTCTGCCTGGACAAGGGGACACAGGAGTTGGTGCCCGGGAAGCGCCTGACCCTGGGCAGGCATGAGGAGCGTGGGCAGGAGCAGCTGCTCAGCCATGCTCCCCACAGGCTTCCTCAGGGCCCCCGTAGCCCCCGCTAACAGTGGGCCAGATGTGTCTGTGCGGGTGGTGCATACGAGCTGGGGGAGCCTCTCAGTGTGGGTGTCCTTGCATGATGTGTGGGCCGAGGTGTGTGGAGCCTAGGCAGCCAAGCTGACTTCCCGGGCTCATCTCCCCACCCTCCGAAGAGTAAGTTAAATAAACACAGCCAAGCATTATCGCAGGCCCGGAGGAAAATGAACTCCTTCCCCCCCCCCCCAGGCGGGCGGCCCACATCTGGCAAGTGGCGGGCCTCTCATAGTGGGGCGGTGGGGGGAAAGCACATATGGCTGGGGGTAGGAGTGTGCAGTCTTCACTCCCTGGCCCTCCCTGCCCAGGGACGAGTCTCTTTCCAGGGCTCTGTGCCAGCTCCCCTCAGGCTGGGGGGCTGCAGGAAGCTGCCTTCTGCTAGGTCCCTTTCTGGGGCCTTGCTTTAAAAAATATATATTTATTTTGGAGCGAGAGAGAGGGAGAGATGTAGGAAACAAATAGAGAGAGAGCGAGAGAGAGAGATGGAGGGAGAGAGAGAGATGGAGGGAGAGGAAGGAGAGGCCAGAGCATTTCTCAGTCTGGCTTGTGATGGTACTAGGGACTAGGGATTGAATCTGGGATGCCCTGGGCCTCAGGCATGCAAGTCCTATGTGCTACTGCTGCACAGTCTCCCTGGTCCTTAGACCAGGCCTTTGAGTGGCCCCCACACCTCTCTGAGGCTGGCCTGGCCCTTGCATGAGCAACTTTTCAACCCTTCCAGGCCTTCCTGGAAGCAGCCTGACTTGTTCCTGAGTGCAAGGCCATGCTGGGCGGATGAGCCGCATGCTGGCAGTGGGGGGGGTTGTAGTTGACTGGCCCCTTCTGGCCCCTGCCCAGCACTAACCTTGTCATCTAACTCCTCCCTGAGCTTCAAGGGACTGGACAGATTACCTGAGCTCCTTACAAGAGAACCAATAGGCACTTGAGGCTGGGAGGAAGTGATATGGGGGTGTCCTTCTCTGCCCCCTACCCACCCGTGTCCCCCACCCCTTTTTCAGAGCCCTGCCTGTGCTTGTGTCCCCAAAGCTGACTTTTTTTTTTTTTTTTTTACCAGAGCACTGCTCAGCTCTGTTTTTTTGTGTGGTACAGAAGACTGAACCTGGGACTTTGAAGCCTCAGGCATTAGAGTCTATTTGCATAAACATTATGCTACCTACCCCTGTCCGCCAAAGCTGACTTTTAAGTCCCTGACTCCTATAGTGGTCTAGGTGGTTAATCACCTCTCCCCCCCACAACCCCCCTCCATGCTTATAGGTTGCTTCTCTTGTATATTAAGGAGACGTCACATGTTTCTTCTAACAGCTACTAGAAAGATGGTTGCTGCCCTCCAGGAGGTCTGACCCCATGAGTCATGCTGCTCAGGAGACAGGGTGGAGACCTGTTTCAGTAAGGGAAAGGCGCAGATGCAAAGGAAAGCACTAGGGGCCAGGTGGTGGCTCACCTGGTCGAGCGCACATGTTACAGTGCACAATGACCCAGGTTCAAGTCCTCGGTCCCCACCTGCAGAGGAGAAAGCTTTGTGAGTGATGAAGCAGTGTTGCAGTTATCTTTCTGTTTCTATCTCTCTCTGTCACCCCCTGCCCTCTTTCTTTCTGGCTGTCTCTAGCCAATAAATAAAGATAATAAAAAAAATTTTAAAAAAGGAAAGGAAAGCACTAATCACTTAGTGTGTGTGGGGGGTAGTGTGGGGTGGGGTGCCCTGTCAGCTTGGGGGTCTGCAGAGATCCCTGTCACTGCTCAAGAGTGCAGCTGTTCAGGAGTGTTTGTGTTGGGGGGAGGGGTCAGCCACACTCCCATGGTCCTCTCAGGACCTTCGGGGACTGTGTCAGACGGCCTGGGTGGGACCAGCTGCCAGGTGGAGGTGCTCAGAACCCCCAGAGGCCTCTGTACAGGTCCTGACCACATGCATGGGCTACACAGGCTAAGCTGGGGTACAGGTCTGTGCTAATGGAACAGTCCCCTACCCCTACACCAGGCTAAAGGGAAGTACTGACTCCTCCAGCTATAGGGTGTTGTGGGTGCCCCCTCCCTGCAGGATTGCACATTGTTTGGAGATGGCCATGGGCAGTGACTGCAGTGTGTGTGTGTGTGTGTGTGTGTGTGTGTGTGGTGGAGCGGGGTGAGGGTGAAGTGGCATGGGACCCTAGAGAGATGGAAGTGGGTATGCGTGTCCAAAGCCTGATGAAAACACACACACACACACACACACACACACGTTTTCAATAAAAGACTCCATTTCTTTTTTGCCTGTGTTTAAGACAAACCACGTGTATAACAAGGAGGTTACATTTCTTTGCAGAATGTTAGCACAGAGGATGAGTTGTTATGGATATATATTTCCACATGAAGGTGCTTCTCTTCAAAGCAAAAAGCGGAAGCAAAGGAACCTGCCTCTCTCCCTTCCTCCCTGTCTCCCTTCTTCCCTCCCTGCCTGCTTCCCTCCCTTCCTTCCTCCCTGCCTCCCTCCCTGATCTTCCCACCACACTTACGTGCAAGCAGAGAGAGAGAGCAGGGTGGGTACTGTCACTTCCATCCTCAAGTGAGGAGTGAGAGGCTAGGGTTCTAGCTGGTGCCCTGATGCCCATGTCCCTGCACCCACTGTCAGGCTCCTCACACAGCTGGCCCTTTGGGGGGCATTAGTGGCCCTAAGTGCCAAAGTGGCCCTCTGCTCCCCCACCTCCCAGCAGACTAGGGCAGCCGGGGGCGGAAGCCTGGTGTTACCACCGATACAGGATGCAGACACCAGCCCCATTGTAAATCTGCGATCACCAGCCTCGTTTTTTGCTTAACGAGACCACCTCGCAGTGAAATACATACATGAGCGGGAGGCTCAGCCTCAGGGAGAGGTGGGATTAGACAGGAGGGCAGCTTGGGAGGCCCAGACCCCAGCAGGCAGTTCTGAAAGAATTTCCAGGAAACATCCCAGCCCCAAAGGGATCTGCAGAGCGCCAGGAACTGAGATCCAAGCCTGTGTGCTTTTTCACCCCTTCAAAGCAAATGAGGATTTTATCGGCTTCCCCCTCACCCAAACGCAGAGTGGTGTCCTGGCCTCAGGTCACCCAGCAGTCACCGGCAGAGAGCTTATGGGTGACCCAGGTGGCACAGTCAACACTGACCTCATAGACATAGGCCCAGGAGAATTCTGGAAAGGGGAGCCACCTCTCCTAGCCTTCTCACTCACTGTGCAGTATTATTAATTTCTTTGTTCTTCCCTGCTTTCTTTCTTTTCTTTTTAAAATTTGTTTTATTCTTATTTTATTGGGAGAGAGGATGAAAGAGACCACCGCAGTGAAGCTGGACTCAAACCTGGATCACACACAGCAGGGCACTCTCCAAGTGAGCAATCTTGCCAACCCACCATGGTGGAGTTTTCAATGTGATTCAAGCACAGATAGACTGGGGGGTGGGGTGGTGCCAGATATGTAACTTGTGGAGTCTGGAGTCTGACTGGGGCTGCACCTCTCCTTTTGCTTATGTAATTTAGCCCACTGGTTTGTCTGTCTGTAAATTGAGTACTTGATTTACAAGGGGCCCAAGGGAGGATAGACATGAAAGTGCTAAGGTGTGGAGTGGACATTAAGTGATGGTCATTACTAGTGTCCCTGCCAAGTGCACGTGAGGAAGAGGGGATGTGGAATCTTCTGAAAGGCTCTGAGAGAGCTGTTGGGGACAGCACACCATGATGTAGGGTCTTGGTTTCCTGGGGCCAGATGTCTGTGTATTGGGCATTGGACTGTCCACTGTATAAACACCGTCTCACTTTATCCTTAGTTACCTTGCTGCCCAGGTCATACAGCAGATCACTGTGGATAACACTTTTTATTTATATATTTATTATTGGATAGACACAGAGAGAAATTGAAAGGGGAAGAGGAGATAGAGAGGGAAAGAGACAGAGAGACACCTGCAGCCCTGCTTCACCACTTGTGAAGCTTTCCCCCTGAAGGTGGGGACCAGGGGCTTGAACCTGGATCCTTGTACACTGTAATGTATGCACTTAACCAAGTGTACCACCTCCTGCCCCCTTTTTTCTTTTCTTTTCTTTTCTTTTCTTTTCTTTTCTTTTCTTTTCTTTCTTTCTTCCTTTCTTTCTTTTTTTTTTTTTTGTTTAGAATCCATTGAGGATCTACCCTTTATTGTCCTTTACTTTGTTTCTTAGATCATAAAGCTTATCCAGTATCTGTCCTTCTCCTTTTAGATTATGTCACTCAACACCATTCCCTCTAGCTCTTTCCAAGTTGTAGCAAAGGAGACTTTCTCACAGATGTGTAGTATTCTGTTGCATGTATATGCCACAACTTCTTTAACTGTTCATCTTTTGTTGGACACTTGGGTTGTTTCCACATATTGGCGGTTACAAATTACACTGACGTGAACATAGGTATGCAGTGATCTTTACAAACAGGTATTTTTGTGGTCTTTGGAGAGCTACCTTGGAGAGGAATTGCTGACTTAGGGCGGGTTGATCCCCCCCCCCCACCAGGGTTATCACTGGAGTTCGGTGCCACTGTTCGTGGAGGCCATTTTTCCCATTTTGTTGCCTTTGTAGTTGTTATTGCTGTTGTCGTTGCTGAATAGGACAGAGAGAAATGGAGAGAGGAGGGGAGAAAGATAGAAACCTGCAGGCCTGCTTCACTGTTTGCAAAGTGACACCCCTGCAGGTGGGGAGCTGGGGACTCGAACTGGGATCGTTACGCTGGTAGTTGCACTTTTCGCCATGTGCACTTATCCCACTGCGCTACCGCCCAGCCCCAGGTTGATGTTTTTAATGTTTTGAGGAATCTCCAAACTCTATTCTATAGGGACTGTACTCATTCACACTCCCACCAACTTATAGAAGGCTTCCTTTCTCTCCATGTCCTCCTCAGCACTTGTTACTTCTGCTCTTTTTGTAGATGGTTCTCATAGGGGTAAGGTGGGATCTTGTTAGTGTCATCATTTTCATTTCTTTGATAATCAGTGACTTGCACACTTTTTCTTATACCTGTTAGTCTCCTGAATATCCTCTTTTGATGAAGATAGTTTAGAACTTTCCCCCATGGCCCCAAGCACCTTGCTTTGACTATACTTTTTACTATAACTTTGCAGGTTGTTGGCCAGGACCAACTTCTGTCTAGTGCTGGAGGGGTTAGGGTGTACTTCTTGGAGGAGGTGAGCCTGAGTTCTGGGCACTACCTCCAGAGTCACTTTTGCTCCTTGGTCAGAAGTGTTTGTGACCAAGGGGTAAGGGTAGCTGTCAGCGACTGATCAGACTGACCTGGGGGCTTGAATAAGGAACTAGAGCCCCAGGCCTCTGGCCAGGCTTCCCCTCAGGCAGGATCCAGAGTGGGGTTGGGCTGGGCTGGGCTGGGCTGGGCTGGGCTGGTAGGGTTGCCTCCCATTTCCCTGGGGTGATATTTCCTTGCTTAGGCAAATGCAATTTGATTTGATTTTTTCTGAATTTGATCTTTGAACAGGAAAAATTTCACTTACATTAGCGAGGAGACCCATGGATTCTTAAGATGTCTGTCCATTTCTAAAATGAGATTTGTAAGGGGAGATCAGTACTCTTTCTGTGGTGTAAGTAGAAAGCCTTCCTAGCTCCAGGCGGGTTTCCTTCTCCCCAGAACCTCATGAGGTTCATCCTTGGCTATGGACAGAATGGCCTGTCACCCTGGAGCCAGTCCTGCCTTCCACCTTCTCCTTGATATCTACACTCTTGAGTTCTTTCTCTCTCTCACTGCTCAGCTCTGACTCATGGTGATCCTGGGGGTTGAACCTGGGCATGAAAATCTGTTGTGTAAACCTTTTTGCCCTCACCTTGGCCCCAGGTTCTTAGGGGGGGGGGTCCTACTTGTTTCAGACTTGCTCTTATATTGGGATTTATTTAACATCTACCATTGCACTATAACCTGTTCATTCATTCATTCATTTATTCATTCATTCATTCCTCTTTCTTCTTCTTTTCCTTTTTGCCTCTAGGGTTATCGCTGGGCCTCAGTGCTGACACTATGAATCCACTGCTCCTGGTGGCCATTTATTTCCATTTTATTAGATAAGACAGAGAGAAATTGAGAAGGAGGGGGAGATAGAGAGTTAGAAAGAAAAACACTTGCAGACCTGCTTCACTGCTTGTGAAGCATTCCCCCATGCAAGTGGAGAGCTGGGGACTTGAACCTGGATCCTTGTGCAAATCCTTGAGCACTTCATACTTTGTGCACTTAACCGGTTGTGCCACCACCTGACCTTCTCATTCATTCTCTGATTCACTCCTATGATGTATTAGTCCCTGAAAGACACTGAACTGGGAAACACTTGTCACTGTGAAGGTCACAGTCTAATAGTTAAAGGTCAAGTTAGCCTGTGGTCATTTCTCTTTCTCTCATGGTAGTTAGCTCAGAGTTCTCAGTCACCTGGAGGTGATCCATGCTTATTAAAGGAACTTCAGCTCAGGGCCAGGTGGGGGCACACTGGGTTGAGCACTCACATTACAGTGCACAAGGACTCAGGTCCACGCCCCTCGTCCCCGCCTGCAAGGGGAAAGCTTCACAAGTGGTGAAGTAGGGATATAGATGTCTCTCTGTCCCTCTTCTAATTTAACTCCCCCTCAATTTCTCTCTATCTTTATCCAGTAATACAAATAAACAAACAAGCTTTGTCTTCAAAGTCTAAAGATGGACAAGCTTTTTGTCCTAGCTACTCTGTGTCTGGGAACTAGTGTGAAGAACAGTCACTGAACAGGCCTGTGGTCTTGGGGGACACATGGTTTTTTTTTTTTTTTTTTTTTTTTTTTAGCCTCATGGTTTCTCTCATTATAGGAAGCAAGTGGCAGTGACCTGGGTGCCCAGCAAAAGGTCCTGGTTACATTTGTCCCAGAGTCTCCTCCAATGGGACTCAGACTACCACTAGCAATGGCAGTGTCAATCCATGTGAAAAGACCCACATTTTTTTCTTTTCTTTTCATGTGAAAAGACAGTCCTGGTGAGTTTGAAAAGTAGATTCCAGAACAGTTTGTGTTGCTCAGTGAAATGCATTGTTACAACTTTTTGGGAAAGTAGACACACTGTATTAATAGGCAGAGAAGACTGTATTTTTCATTCTTAATTTAAAGTCACATCTATTTCCTGGGTTTCTATACTTCTCAGGGGTCACTTTGATCAGAGACTTTCATTTTAAAAAAATGTACAGGGGAGATAGTATATGGTTATGTAAAAGCCTAAGGCTCTGAGATCCCAGGTTCAATCCCCAGCACCACCATAAGTCAGAGATGAACAGTGACCTGGTTACTCTGTATCTTTTCTTCTCATTAAAATAGAATATTTAAAGATGGTTAACCTTGGAAAAGGGGAGAACAGGCTAACTCTGAATGAGGGTAGTGTTTCTGAGGTCTCTGAGATGTGAGGGCAGAATCTGAGAAGGGAAAGTGGAGTGACAGAGTGAGCCCAGAAGTTACAGTGAAAGATGGCTCCCTGTGACTGTAAGGGGTGGCTCCAGCCTCCCCCACCCCAACTGGTCTAGTGCCTCTTTCTTCCCTTAAAGTGTCCCCATTTGCTCCTTCCCTGTCCCTTCTCCTATGGTGTTCTGTCACAAACCTCTCCCTAAGACTGCCATTGGGATATCTACTGAATAGAAAGCATGAAGTGGTACACATCAGAATCTCCCTTTTATCTTGTTAATATTTTATTTATTATAACCAAAGAGATATAAACACACACACACACACACACACACACACACACACACACACACAGAGATTGAGAGAGAGAGAGAGAGAGAGAGAGAGAAAGACCCAGAGCACTGTTCAGCTTTGGTATAATGGTGGTGCTGAGGATTGAACCTGGGACCTCAGAGCCTCAGGTGTGAAAGTCTTTTGAAGAACCATTATGCTGTCTCCCCAGCACACCCTTTTTCTTTCACTGAGGCATGAAGGCACGGAGGCACTGAAGTAGCAATGTTTCTGGAAGCTGTTTTGTTTTGTTTTTGTTTGTATGTTTCAAGAGTGCTTGTCCAGACTTGGAAAGTCAGTTGTGATGCCACAGTCATCACACAAATACTGGACTCCTTCCACTATATATTGACCCCCCTCCACATGCCCCATATACTCTCATTTTTGGCAACCTCAGTTCTGTAGTCAAAAATCTATGGGTTAGTTTTGGATTGGTTTTGTCTGTTCCTTTATTCTATTTCTGCTTAAAAATGATTTTTAGTTTTTAAAATTCACTTACTTCACTGCTAGGAGTATTACTAGGGTTTAGTGCCTGCACAAATCTACCTTCCCCAGCTTCCATCTTTCTTGTTTCTTTCCCTTCCTTTCCTCCTCCCCTCCCCTCCCTTCCTTTCCCTTCCTTCCCCTTCCCTCCTCTGCCCCTCCCCTCCCTTTCCCCTTCCCTTTCCCTTCTTTTTTCTCTTTTTTTCCCCTGATAGTGTGTGAGGGACAGAGAAAGACAGAGAGGGAGAGAAAGACAGAGAAGAGACCCCTGCAGCAGTACTCACCTTATTAAGCACCCCTCCCCTACAGGTGAGGGCTGGGGGCTTGAACTCAAGTCCTGGTGCATGCTAACATGTGTGCTCTACCTGGTGCCCCACTACCTGGACTCTTCTTTATAACCTTCCAGTGTGAGGTCATTTTGTGCTGTCTTTCTCTTTCAAACCTATTTCACTGGTCATGACCTTCTCCATCTTCATCCATGTTGCTGCAAAAGGCAAGACTGTATCTCTTCTCGTAGCTGAGCGCCATTGCTCTCCACTCAGTATATATCTGCCACACCTTCTTGATCTACTGATCTGTCCTCCTTGGATACCTGTGCTGGTTCTGTATCTCAACTATTATAAATAGTGCTGTGGAGAAAGAAGGAGTGCAAACATCCTTCCAAGTTAGTGTTGTTTGATAGTCTTTGAATAGATTTCCTTAAGTGGAATTGCTGGATGACATGTGAGTCTTCTTTCAGTTTAAGTTTATCTTGAGAAACTTCTATGCTGATTTCCGAAGAGGCTGTACCAGTTTTCATTCATTCCAGGCTGAACACCTCCCTTCACCCCCTTGCTAATTGTGACCAGACACCACCACCTATATCATTTATCTGTCTCAAGGGACCCATGTGTTTGAAGGGGGACACCAAAGGATGAATTCTCCTCTTCCTATGTTCTTCTTGAGCTAGCACAGGGCTGGATTTATGGAACCTTCTGTAATCTGGTGGAGGGGGAGGAGTGTGTATGGAGCATACTCCTGTTTGACTTATCTTGTTCAAGCTGGAACCAGAGCTTCACTCACAAAGGCAAAAGTGAAATAAAGGAGTCAGACACCTTTCTAACCCTACTCTGCCCTATCACTGTGGCCTTTGGAAGTTTGCTTGGTCTTAGTTTCCTCTTCTGTCAAATAGGGTGCATAGCTACTTATCCCAGAGGATTCTTTATGCCAGTGGTCCTCAAACTTGCCTATAAGAGTGTAGCCTAGAGGGCTTGTGGAAACAGACTGCTGGGGCCAGGTGTTGGTACACCTGGTTGAGTGTACGCATTACAGTTCACAAGGACCCAGGTTCTAGCCCCTGGTCCCCACCAGCAGTGGCAAAGGTTCATGAATGGTGAAACTTAGGTCTCTTTCTATCTTTTTTAAAAAATTAAATTACATTTATTGGTTAGAGACAGCCAGAAATTGAGAGGGAAGGGGGATAAAGAGAGGGAGAGAGACAGAGAGACACCTGCAGATCTGCTTCACTACTTGTGAGGCACTACTTGTGAGGTGGGGACTGGAGGCTTGAACCCGGGTCCTTGGTTGTTGTAACATGTGCATTCAACCAAGTGTGCCACCACCGTGCTTCTCTTTCTCCTCTACCTCACCTTTCCTTCTCAAGTTCTCTTTGTCTCTATCTTAAACAAGCAAACAAACATAGGCTGCTGTGCCCCTGCCCGGGGCAGTACTGCTTTGGTATGTTCTGGGTGGGGGTGAAGCTTGTGCTTGTCTGTCTGACATGTGGCCACCAGCAGTTGGGACAGCTTGCAGAGAGGTGCTGCTGGGGTGGCCAGATGTACACGTGCTCATGCAAAGAGCTTGGTTGGTGCTGGTGTGGGATGCTTATTCAGAGAAGACCCTCACAGTGGGGAAGTTTGTGTACATTGACTCCAGGGCCTTGAAACCAGGGGATTGGAGCCCCATGTGACTTCCTGGGCCCCCAGGGGACTATATTTTTTCTTGGGACTTTATTTTCCTGTTTGTGAAATGGTCTGGTAAAGGCTGGATTTTTAGCCAGTGACTTTAAGTGCTTTACAATGTTGGGCTGTTCTGGGGGGTGGGAACAGGGGTGTGGGGTGGCAGGAAAGAGTGAGAGATGCCAGGCACATTGGCAAGGCCATCTTATGTGCTCAGAACACTTGTAAGTACCAGGCTGGGGTGGCACAGCAGTCCCTGAGAGCTACTGACTGCCATGGATCTGGGGGTCTCTTTCAACCAAAGAAGAAGCTTGTGTTCAGTACTGAGGCAGATGCTCTGTGCAGCATCTTGGTTCCTGGTTCTGTTTTCAGCTAAAGAGGCCATGTCAGGTGCCTTTTTGTTAGCAGTGACAAATGCTCTGGTGCCCCCAGGACCCTCTTTCCTCTTCAGGACAGCAGGATCTGGAAGACTCTCAGAGGACTTGGGGGGGGGGGAAGTGGTGGCACACCTGGTTAAGCACTCACATTACAGTGTGCAGGGACCCAAGCTCAAGTCCCTGGTCCCCACCTGCATGGGGGAAAGCTTCACCAGTGGTGAGGCAGGACTACAGGTATCTCTCTGTCTCTCTCCCTCTCTATCTCCCCCTCTGAATTTCTCTCTGTTTCTATCCAATAATATATATATATTTTAAAGGAGACTTGTGGTGAACTAAGTGGGGGCTGGTAGGTGGGTTGCCCAAGCATGGGGCCTGGCACCCGGAGTGCAGAGCTCGGTGCTCTCTCTCACAGAAACTGGTGTATATCTAGGTTATGGGACTTTGTTAGAAAGTGAACCACCTGAGATGAAATTAGAGTGTACTATAAAAGGAAAGGTCTCACCCGAGTAATGAAGCTGAAGGGTTGACATTCCACACGTGAAGTCTCTGGACACAGTCTGAGGTGAAGCATATTGAGGTGGCAATCATTGCGTTGGTTAGGTTGTGATCGGCGGATGCAATATTATTTGGTTTGGATTGGGAGATGCATACGGGAAAGTGGACCCTATCCAAGGGTTCCAGGACTGGGGGAAGTAGGGGCTCTATAGTGGAGATGTGAGGTTCCTGCTGTCTTAGGGTTCAAAAAAGATAATCGATAGTTAATGTTATCATCACATTACTTGTTAATTGGGTTAACTTTGAAAAGTCCTTTTGTTATGGTTTGTTGTACAGTATCCAGTATCTTGTATATAGCTGTGCTATTGGATGCTTCTAATCTACTTGGTCTAGGCTTTTGAGAGAGTCCGCATATCAAATACACAGCCTATATATTAAAAGGATTCAGTTTGTGTTTTGAGAAACTTTGAGACATACAATTGATTTTTCCCCTCTCATATTAATTAACTACTGATTTATATGTCTACATTTTGCTAGGAGTGTACATAAACACCATTCCCACCACCAAAGGACTGTGACCCATCCCTCCCGCCCACTCCCACCCCCCACTGGCCCAGGAAGCTGCTTGTCTACCCCTCACCACTGGGTTTTTACTTTGGTGCCCTACTTACAATTTGATCAGGTCCTGCTTTTAGTTTCCCTTTCAGATCTTCTTAATCAACTTCTGTTGATGAGTGGGATCATCCCATACTCATTTTTATCTTTCTGACTTAGTTCACTTAACATAATTCCTTCTAGCTCTGTCCAAGATGGGTCAGAGAAGGTGGGTTCATTGTTTTTGATAGCTGCATAGTATTCCATTGTGTATATATACCACAGCTTTCTTAGCCACTCATCTGTTGTTGGGCACCTGGGTTGCTTCCAGGTTTTAGCTATTATGAATGAACATAGGAGTACACACCTCTTTTTGGTTGGGTGTTATGGAGTCCTTGGGGTATAATCCCAGGAGAGGAATTACTGGATCATATGGAAGGTCCATGTCTAGCCTTCTGAGAGTTTTCCAGACTGCTCTCCACAGAGGCTGTACCAATTTACATTCCCACCAGCAATGTAAAAGGGTTCCTCTGTCCCCACATCCTCTCCAGCATTTGTTGCTGCTGTCCTTTTTGATGTATGCCATTCTTACAGGAGTGAGGTGGTATCTTAGTGTTGTCTTAATTTGCATTTCTCTGACAATCATTGACCTAGAGCAGTTTTTCATATGTTTATTAGCCTTTTGGATGTCTTCTGAGGTGAATGTTTTGTTCATATCCTCTGCCCATTTTTGGATGGGGTCATTTGCTTTTTTGGTGCTAAGTTTGCTGAGCTCTTTATATATTTTGGTGATTAGTTTCTTGTCTGATGTCTGGCATGTGAAGATCTTCTCCCATTCTGTGAGGGGCCTCTCTGTTTGTTTAATAGTTTCTTTGGATGTGCAGAAGCTTTTCAATTTGATGTAAGTCCCATTGGTTTGTTTCTGCTTTAGTCTTCCTTGCAATTGGGTTTGATTCATTAAAGATGTCCTTGAGGTGTAGGTGGGAAAGTGTTTTACCAATGTTTTCCTCTAAGTATTTGATTGTTTCTGGTCTGACATCTAGGTCTTTGATCCATTTGGAGTTGATTTTTGTTTCTGGTGAGATAAAGTGGTTCAATTTCATTCTTCTGCATGTTTCAACCCAGTTTTCCCAGCACCATTTATTGAAGAGAGCCTCCTTTTTCCATTTAATCCTTTGGGCCCCCTTATGAAAGATTAGATGCCCATAGGTGTTGGGATTTACTTCTGGGCTTTCAATTCTGTTCCACTGGTCTGTGTGCCTATTTTTGTTCCAGTACCATGCTGTTTTGATGATGATGGCTTTATAATATAGTTTAAGGTCTGGGAGTGTGATGCCTCCATTTCTGTTTCTTTTCCTTAAGATGGTTTTGGCAATTCTAGGTGTTTTCAGGTTCCAGATAAATGATTGTAGTGTTTGTTCTATTCTCTTAAAGAAGCTTGGTGGAACTTTGATGGGTATTGCATTAAATTTGTATATGGCTCTGGGGAGAATATTCATTTTGATGATATTTATTCTTCCAATCCATGAGCATGGGATATCTTTCCATTTCTTGGTATCAGTTTCTATTTCCTTGAGTAGCGACTCATAGTTTTCAGCATACAAGTCTTTCACTTCTTTGGTCAACTTTATTCCTAGGTATTTGATTGATTTTGCTGAAACAGTAAATGGGAGTGATTTCTGGATGTCTTCTTCTTCAGATTTAGTGTTTGCATAAAGAAATGCCACTGATTTTTGTACATTGATTTTGTAGTCTGATACCTTGCTATATTGCCTAATAACTTCCAGTAATTTTCTACTGGATTCTTTAGGTCTTTCTATGTATACTATCATATCATCTGCAAATAGTGAGAGCTTGACTTCTTCCCTTCCAATCTGTATTCCTTTGATTTCTTTCTCTTGCCTGATTGCTATGGCAAGAACTTCCAATACTATGTTGAAGAGTAACGGTGACAGTGGACAGCCCTGTCTAGTCCCCGATCTGAGGGGGAATGCTTTCAGCTTCTGTCCATTGAGTATGATGTTGGCTGTAGGTTTGCTATATATAGACTCCACTATCTTGAGGAATTTCCCATCTATTCCCATTTTTTGTAGAGTTTTGAGCATGAATGGGTGTTGGATTTTGTCAAAGGCTTTCTCTGCATCTATTGAGATAATCATGTGGTTTTTGGCTTTGCTTTTATTGATGTGATGAATGACATTGATTGATTTACGGATGTTGAACCAGCCTTGCATTCCTGGGATGAATCCCACTTGGTCATGATGAACATTCTTTTTGATGTGCTGCTGTATCCGGTTGGCCACGATCTTGTTTAATATTTTGGCATCTATGTTCATCAGAGATATTGGTCTGTAGTTTTCCTTTTTTGTTCTGTCCCTATCAGCTTTTGGTATCAGAGTGATGTTGGCTTCATAAAAGGTGGACGGGAGTATTCCTGTTTCTTCAATCTTATGGAATAGCTTAAGAAGTATGGGTATTAACTGTTTCCTGAAAGTTTTGTAGAATTAGTTTGTGAAGCCATCTGGTCCAGGACTTTTGTTGTTGGGGAGATTCTTAATAACGGTTTCAATTTCTTTGTCTGTGATTGGTGCATTTAGATTTTGTAGTTCTTCTTGGTTCCGTTTTGGAAGTGCATAGATTTCTAGGAATTGTTCCATTTCTTCCAGATTCTCTAGCTTGGTGGCATATAGTTCTTTATAGAAGTTTCGCAGGATTCTCTGGATTTCTGTGGTGTCAGTTGTGATATCTCCTGCATCGTTTACAATTCTATTAATTTGAGTCTTCTCTCTTTTTTGTTTGGTGAGTCTGGCTAGGGGTTTGTCAATTTTGTTTAATTTTTCAAAGAACCAACATTTGGCTTCATTGATCTTTTGTATAGTTCTTTTATTTTCGATGTTGTTTATTTCTGCTCTAACTTTAGTGATTTCTGTCCTTCTGGTTGCTTTCGGGTTCCTTTGTTCCTCTTCCTCTAAGTCCTTGAGGTGTGCAGTAAGGTCGTTCATTTGAGCTTCTTCTTGGTGTTTAATATGTGATTGTATGGCTATAAGTTTCCCTCTCAGTACTGCTTTAGTTGTGTCCCAAATATTTTGATAGGTTGTGTCTTCATTTTCATTAGTTTCCAGAAACATTTGAATTTCCTGTTTGAGTGAGTCTCTGACCCAGTGGTTCTTAAGGAGCATGTTGTTTAGTTTCCAAATTCTGTGTCTTTTAATAATTTTTCGTTTGTTGTTAAATGTTAGTTTTACTCCACTGTGGTCTGAGAAGATACTTGGGATTATTTCAATGCTCTTGAATTTATTGATGCTGTCTTTGTGGCCTAACATGTGGTCTATCCTTGAGTATGTGTTATGTGGATTTGAAAAGAAGGTGTATTCCAGTTTTTTGGGGTGGAGGAGTCTGAAAATGTCCAAGAGGTCTAGTGTGTTGATCTCTTCATTCAATTCTCTTGTATCTTTATTGTTTCTCTGCTTTGTTGATCTGTCTAAGTGTGAGAGTGGGGTATTGAAGTCTCCCACTATTATTGTATTACTATTGATGTATTTTTGAAATTCTTTCAGTAGATGCTTAATGTATTTAGATGGTCCCTCGCTGGGTGCATAGATGTTAATAATTGTTAAGTCTTCTTGGCTGATTGATCCTCTAATCATTATGTAATGTCCTTGCCTATCTTTTATTACTTTATTTAATTTAAAATCTATCGTATCTGAGATGAGAATGGCTGTTCCTGCCCTTTTTTGTGGTCCGTTAGCCTGTATGATAGTTTTCCATCCTTTCACTTTAAGTCTGTGTTTATCTTGTTGTGACAGATCAGATTCTTGTAAGCAGCATATGGTTGGGTTATGTTTTCTGATCCATCCCCCCACCCTGGGCCTTTTGATGGGTGAGTTTAAGCCATTGACATTTATTGATATTATGGATTTAATGTATTGTAGTGCCATTGTTCTAAAAAAAATTTGTTTGCTCTGATATATTGCAAGTATTATAGTGATGTTCTTGTTTATAAGAGGTCTTTTAGTACCTCTTTCAGGGCCGGCTTGGTGATGGTTGCCTCCTTTAACTGTTGTTTATCTAAGAAGGTTTTGATCCCTCCATCTAGTTTGAATGAAAGTCTAGCAGGATATATTATCCTTGGTTGAAACCCTTTTTCATTCAGGGCTCGATAGATATCTTGCCACTCCCTTCTGGCTTTTAGAGTTTGAGTGGAGAAGTCTGCAGATAATCTTATGAGTTTTCCCTTGTATGTGACTTTTTGTTTCTCTCTTGCTGCCTTTAGGATCCTTTCTTTATCCTTACTTCTTCTCATTGTGACTATGATGTGTCTTGGTGTCTTCAGGTCTGGGTTGATTCTGTTTGGTACTCTCTGGGCCTCTTGAACCTTGATATCCTTTCTGTTATTCAGGTCTGGAAAGTTTTCTTCTATTATTTCCTCTAGAATGTTTGCTTCCCCTTCCTCTCTTTCTTCTTCTGGCAGGCCAATTATACGAATGTTACTTCTTTGGATATCATCCTATATGTCTCTGTTGTTGTTTTCAGTGTCTCTCAATCTCTTTTTAAGCTCTTTCACCTCTTTCTTAGTTTTCTATAACTCATCCTCTGTCTGACTAATTCTGTTTTCTGCTTCTGTTAGTCTGCTTTCCCTTGCCTCAGCTTCTTTCTTCATTACAGCTATTTCAGCTTTCAGTTCTCTAATTGCCTCAAGATAATCAGTATTTTCCTTGGGTGTCTCAACTGTTGTTTCCCTAATATTGCCATTCCTTTCCTGCAATGTTGTTTTCATTTCTGTGATTAATAATTTGATTATTGCTTGCATACTTTTCTTATCTATGGTTACTTCTGGCTGATTTGTAATTTCTTCTGGGCTCTTGTCTTCATTCATTGGAGTAGCAGTTTTATTTGTTTTTGATCTACCCATTTTTTAAATTTATGTGTTTCTTTCTTCTTTTTTTTTATGCTCTGTTGTTCCTCAGTTGTTGTGTCTTGAGTACAAGTAACAATGTCCTAAATACCTTTATGACAATTGCACTCACCAACCTCTGGAATTACAGTAGCAACTGAAGTAAGTATTGAAGTAGTTTAATCGTTACCAGTTAGCCAAACAATTTCTCCAGTCCGTGAAAAAATAGTAACCAAATCCCTGTGAAGAAAGAGAAAAGAAAGAGAGGATAGCAAGAATAGACAGTTATGCAAATCTACTATCCACCGTATATTCTAGGGGTAACAAGAGGGGAAAGGGAAGTAGAGCAGAGATACACACATAGAGAGTCCACTCTGAGTCAGATTTCTTCCCCAAAATAATTCACAAATTGAGAAAGGCAAAGAAAAGGAAGAAGTGTATGACAAGATAAAAAAGAAAAAGAGAAAAAAAGAAAAAAGAGACAAGTGAGAGAAAAGGGAACAGATAAGAAAAAGAGCTGTAATTAAAGAGCAGTGAAAGGAAATGTTTTTAAATTATTTTTAATTTAATTTAAATTTTTTTAATTAGCTAGGAGGAGGAGGGAGGGGAGAGCCTGTAGATAAGATGCCTACTACCCTAGCAATGATGCCCACTACCCTAGCAATGAAAGATACCCTAAGAGTTAATTCTGATCAACCTAAAGGGGGGGAAGATATATGCCTTTATATAATATTAATAATAAAATAGAGCAGGGTAAAAAAAAAAACCCTGTCCCAGATTACCTCAAACCTCATGGATAGAACAGAGAGAAATGGAGAGAGGAGGGGAAGACAGAGAGGAGGAGAGAAAGATAGACACCTGCAGACCTGCTTCACCGCCTGTGAAGCGACTCCCCTGCAGGTGGGGAGCCAGGGCTCGAACCGGGATCCTTATGCCAGTCCTTGTGCTTTGCGCCACCTACGCTTAACCCACTGCGCTACAGCCCAACTCCCGACTTTAGTAATTTTTGCTTGAGCTTTATAGCTAACGTGGAGATGGGCTAAACATATTGTCTGGGAAGATGGTGAGTTGAGAATAGGGCTTGAAAGCTGGATTAGGGCAGAGTTGCTCCCAAATTTGAAGAGATGGAACAACTTCTTATTTGGATTTCTTGGACTATTGGGTACTTTGATGTCCTCTCTCTCTCTCTCTCTCTCTCTCTCTCTCTCTCTCTGTCAAGGTTCCACTGTTCCAGGGCGACTTTTTCAGGTAAAAGTAAGGCAAGAACCACAGCCCTGGAGCACCATCTAGTGTAGTGGGAACCTAACAATTGAGTAATGTTTGGGCATCTGGTTCCCCTGCCTGGGATTAACCAGTAGGATGATTTGTGAAAAAAATTTTTTTAGTAGGGCATTACATCTTTATAGGTACTGGTTTCTTGCCTCCCCCCCTTTCCAAAAGGATTTATTTATTTTACTAATGGGGATGCGCTACCAGAGCACCACACTGGGTAATGTGATGTCAATGATCAAACTCAGGGTCTCATGCTTGCAAATTCAGCATTCTTTCCAACGTGTCACCTGTTGGGGCCCCTAGACACTCCTTCCAAAGTCAATATGTAAGTAAAATTTTGCTAAAATAGCCATACAACTCTCTATTTATTCTAGTTTTTTAAAAAATATTTATTTATTCACTTTTGTCACCCTTGTTGTTTTATTGTAGTTATTGTTGTTATTGATGTCGTCGTTGTTGGGTAGGATAGAGAGAAATGGAGAGAGGAGGGGAAGACAGAGATGGGGAGAGAAAGATAAACACCTGCAGACCTACTTCACTACCTGTGAAGCGACTCCCCTGCAGGTGGGGAGCGGGGGCTCGAACTGGGATCCTTATGCCGGTCCTTGTGCTTTTCTTTTCTAGTTTTTTATTTTATTTTATTTTATTATTCTTTTATTTATATATTTTACATTAAAATTCTTTTTATTTATTTATTTATTATTAGATAGAGACAGAGAGAAATTGAAAAGGGAAAGGAGATAAAAAGACAGAGAGACGCCTGCAATCCTACCTCACCACTCATGAAGCTTTCCCCATGCAGGTGGGGAGCAGGGGCTTGAACCTGGGTCCTTGTGCATGGTTACACATGCACTCACCCAGGTGTGCCACTGCCCGGCCCCTGAACCCGGGTCCTTTCAGTAATGTGTGTGCTTAACCAGGTGTACCACTGCCTGGCCCAGCAAAACACTTTCATAGCTGAGGCTCCAAAGTCCCAGGTTAAGTCCCCTTGTACCATCACACAAAGTTGAGCCATGCTCTGGCCAAAATAAATAAATAATCCAAGTACATTAATAGTTTTGATCAATGGTTTGCAACTGTTTTTCCATCCCAGCCCAGCAGGATGAGCTACTCTTCCATGAGTAGCTGTGGGTTCTCTGGGGAGGTGCCCGGACCCCTCGCCTCTCTCTAGCCCAGACCAGGGTATTTGGGCACATTTCTGGTTGGGAGTCACTGTGTGAACTCAGGACTATAAGGTTGAGGGTGAAGAGCGAGATGAGGACCAGGAGGGCAGCTTTGATGCTGACTGAATCCTGGCCTCTCAGGTTATCTTCTACTGGAGATATTTGTCAGATAACAGAAAAGGCATGGAGGAAGGGAAAAGAAGTGTCAAAATCTCCTAAATATAACAGATTTTATAGTCTTGAGTCTTTATTTTGGTAGGAACTGCTTGTATTTAAAACCTTCCCATCATTGTTCTGAAATTATTGAGTTTAAAAATAATATTATTTTTTATTGGATATAGACAGAGAAATTAAGAGGGAAGGGGGAAATAGAGACACCTGTAGCACCATTTTATTGTTTGTGACGCTCCCCGCTCCCAGCAGGTGGGGATCGGGGGCTTGAACCCATGTCCTTGTGTAGGGTAACATGTGCACTCAGCCAGGTGCACCACTACCCAGCCCTGAAATTACTGACTTTTTAAAAAGATTTTTATTTATTTATTTTTAGAGTTTTTTTTTCTTCTTTTGCCCTTTTGTTGTCCTTGTTTTTTTAATTGTTGTTGTGGTTATTGTTGTTGTTACTGATGTCGTCATTGTTGGATAGGACAGAGAGAAATGGAGAGAGGAGGGGAAGACAGAGGGGGAGAGAAAGATAGACACCTGCAGACCTGCTTTACCACCTGTGAAGAGACTCCCCTGCAGGTGGGGAGCCGGGGGGTTGAACCGGAATCCTTATGCTGGTCCTTGTGCTTCGTGCCATGTGCGCTTAACCTGTTGCACTACTGCCCGACCCCTGAAATTGTGATTTTAATTACTCTTACAATCCACTTTTGTGTGTTAGGCCACACATCTTTTATGACATGAGCTGTCTTTGAGATCCATCAAAAAGAGTAGGCACCTTGCTATGTCATAGGATGGACTGGGACATTTTGCTTGGTGAACTGGGGCAGGCTCCATTTCTCTTTCTTCTACTTCTTTTTTTTTTTCTTCCTTTTTTTTATTGGGGAATTAATGTTTTACATTCAATAGTAAATACAAGTACATGTACATGCATAACATTCCCCAGTTTCCCATATAATAATACAACCCCCACTAGGCCCTCTGAATCCTTGGACCTATATTCTCCCCACCCACCCACCCCATAGTCTTTTACTTTGGTGTGGTACGCCAATTCCATTTCAGGTTCTACTTGTGTTTTCTTTTCTGATCTAGTTTTTCAACTTCTGCCCGAGAGTGAGATCATCCCATATCCATCCTTCTGTTTGTGACTTATTTCACTTAACATGATTTTTTCAAGGTCCATCCAAGATCGGCTGAAAATGGTGCAGTCACCATTTTTTACAGCTGAGCAGTATTCCATTGTGTATATATACCACAACTTGCTCAGCCACTCATCTGTTGTTGGACACCTGGGTTGCTTCCAGGTTTTGGCTATTACAAATTGTGCTGCCAAGAACATATGTGTACACAGATCTTTTTGGATGGGTGTGTTGGGTTCCTTAGGCTATATCCCCAGGAGAGGAATTGCAGGATTATAGGGTAGGTCCATTTCTGGCCTTCTGAGAGTTTTCTTCTACTTCTGTTGAGACCTTTGTGCACTGCACAACCCTCACAGCCACCCATGATGGCCCTTCTTTACCCTTTGTCCCTACTATGGGTTGTTAGTGTTTAAAGTCAGAAGAAGTGATGCCGTTTTCTTTTGACAGTGAAAAGTGTAGCCTTTACTTTCCGCTTGGCCATGGTCTGATGTAGGTGGGGAGCTTTCCCTAAGGATGAGCATAGTGGAGGCAGCAGCATGTGCACCTGGCCTGGCTCCACATCTGTGCTGGCAGCAAATCGCAGAGAGGCTCCTTTAAGGCCTTGGGGCTACCAGTCAGAGGTGGACTCAGCCTGATGGTTATTGAGCTTTGGGGGATGTGGTTGTAGATTCTTTTGACGAACACTGAGGACTCTTTCCTCAGATAAATTCCTGTCTGGGGTGGTGGTGGTAGTGGTGGTGGTGGTAGCACACTGGGTTAAGCACACATAGTACAAAGCACAAGGACCCACACAAGGATCCCAGTTCGAACCCCTGGCTCCTCACCTGGAGGGGAGTCACTTCACAAATGGTAAAGCAAGTCTGCAGGTGTCTATCTTTCTCTTCCCCTCCTCTCCTAATTTTTCTTTGTCCTATTAAAAAAAGGGAAAAAAAGGCCTCCAGGAGCAGTGGATTCATAGAGCCCCAGTGACAACCCTGGAGGCAACAAACAAACAAATAAAACACTCAAAGACAAATAAATAAAACAGCAACAAAAAACTCCCATATGCACACCTATCTGCAACCTTACCTCTAGGGGGGAGGGCCTTCTTAGATCTTTGAACACAAGCCCAAGTAGCTGGCCCAGCATGGCCTTGCTGGAGGTCCCCTGCCACCATCCTGATAGTGCCGGCCTCTGTCCCTCTCCCTCTCCCCCCGACTGTTGCCACAGAGCTCATCCCAGCTCCATTCTCTTTGTGTACCAGGTCCTGCCTGGGTTCCCCTCCACCCATCTTCTCTTATCTGTTCTTATCCCTAGTTCCATTTCCTCTGTGCCTTCAGGTATTGGGGAGTCCTCAGGGAGAGGGGGCCAGGAACATGGAATGCTGGGAGCACTGGCATTAGAGAAATGGTGTTTGGGGCTGCTCACTGGACATTTTGTGTCATCTAGTGTCTCCAGCATCCAGACTCTGGCCTCTGGGCTCTCCATGGTGGCACTTCACAGCCACAGGCAGCATGCTGTCAGGGCCTTGTGGGGGTGGGGGTTAGGCTTGGACCCTGTACTTCGTCTCATCAGAAAGGAGTAATGGATGGCATGTCTCTGCCTTCCAACAGTGAAATGTGGGCTGGAGGATGGGATCTTGGTGGGGTGTGTGCCAGTGCCTATGGGCAGGGGTGGGGGGAGGCACATTTATACCCACATCACTGACCATTGACTGTGAGGGGTAGGGTTCTTGGATGTCACCGCAATGATGTCAGCCACTTTTACCATCCCCAACCAGTGGTATCAGGTCATAGTTCTCGTCCCCCATTTGTATGCTTGTATAGTTCTGAATGGAGGTTTGCCTCCTCTCAAGAGTTCCCAGAAGAAAGGCTTTGCATCCCCCTTACAAGATGGTGGAGGCCTGATTTTAGAAAGGGAAGGCCTGGGGGCCGGGCGGTAGCACAGCAAATTAACCACACATGGTGCGAAGCACAAGGACAGGTATAAGGATCCCAGTTCTAGCCCCTGGCTCCCCACCTGCAGGGGGTCGCTTCATAAGCAGTGAAGCAGGTCTGCACGTGTCTATCTTTCTCTCCCCATCTCTGTCTTCCCTTCCTCTCTCAATTTCTCTCTGACCTATCCAACAACAGTGACAGCAATAACAACAATAATAATAACAACAACAATGATAAACAACAACCTCCAGGAGCGGTGGGTTTATAGTGCAGGCACCTAGCCCCAACAATAACCTTGGAGGCAAAAAAACCAAACAAACAACCAACCAACCAACCAACCAACCAACCAAACAAACAAACAAAAAACCCATCTTGTACAAGTCTCTGGCTCCCTAACTTCTAGAACAGTTGGACAGCTTACTCCGGGCTTCAGTGTATCCTAGCTTCTAGACCAGCCTTTGAAGCAGACAGTCCTGAGTTCTAGCCCAAAGTTGGCATGGACTCCTCTTCAGGCATGTCCTCTGCCTCTCTGATAGTCAGTGCAGGAGGACTCAAGGTGGCGATGGCTGACAGGCACTCAGCCCAATGCCTGGTCCCTACATGGTGACTGTGCCATGTTGGGTGGTACATGGTGGCCTGAGCCTACACACAAGTAGAGATTCTCAGAGTTCATTAAACCTGAAATGTCTTGTGTGTGCACACCCCCCCCCTCTATTTAAAGAGTTCCATGTTACAAAGTCCATACCCCTATTTTAATATTATTACATGCCCCAGACTGGGATTAATTTCAGCACAAAGCCTCATTGTGCCAGACAGGGTTTTTCTTGCGTTTCAGTGCCTGGTCTCCCTCTCCAGCAGCCCTGCTCTGCCTTGCACAGTGGGCTGGGTGGTTGGGGGGAGGAGAGAGGGGCTGAGAATTGCTTTCTGTTTTCACCAGCCAAGGACAGCTGAGCACACCCTGAGGGTGGGAGTGGGGTGCACAAATGACACACATGAATGACACAAACACATGGTTTCAACATGGGGAACAGTACCCTGTGTTTCAGCAGCTTCTGGGAGTAGGTGCTTCTTGGAATCATATTCCTATCTCAGAGTGATGTCCTCATGAGGGAGAGGTCTGAGACTTTGGTCTTACCTGTCCCACAGACGACAGGTGATGTCATCTCCAGTGGAAACTGACTGCAGATAGCAGTGACCTACGGTGTTGTGTACAGAAAGAGGCTGGTGCCGCATCTGTCTGGAGATAGTCCTGTGATTGATGGGTGACGTCTGCCTGGGGCACAGCAATGGGGAGACCCAGAGCTCATATAGCACTTAATTTGCTATTCATGTTGTTTCTGATTATTTTAAATCTCTGTGAAACCAACAAAGGCCTCACTGTAGACTTTACCCCACACCTTTCTCATGCCTCATGGGTATTTAAGTGTCCCTCCCCCCCAGTACCACCCTGACACCTGCTTTTATAGCTTCACACTCACAGACCCATCTCTGTTCTCTCTTTCAGTTGAAGAAGGGGAGGCCTCAGATTTCTCGCTGGCCTGGGATTCCTCTGTGACAGCATCAGGTAAAATGCCTAGGGCTGGTGGGAGAGTTGCCAGGGGTGGGGGTCTGGGGTGCTGGGGTCAAGTTGGGGAAAGTGGGGGGCTGGTCCAGGAACTCAGAAAGCCACTCAACTGGTTATGGAAATCATATTGCTGGGGTCACATTCCTGTCTCTACTCCAGACTACCCATGCAAAGCAGCTTTTCTATCAGTTCCATATGGCCAATAAAATCCACTGCATACAGAGACCAGTGTGTCCTTTTTCTCCCAAGGGCCACATTCCCTTCTTGTGGGAACATTCAGATGGCCCCCTATACCCCCCACTGCACAGGCTTTGAAGCCCCTGCCCTGGGCTTCGCTGTGCATTCATTCCAGTCTAATTGCATGAAAGCCGCTGTAACGGGAAGTGTAAGCTCCACTGTGAGTCAGAATTCCTCCATTCCCTTCCTGGAAGGGGAAATTTTGAGCTTGAGCCTGTGTCTCCAGTGGGAAGGTCCTGGGGGGGGGTGTGCTCAGATTCCTGAGGTATATGCGCATTGTGAGGTGATGGGGTAACATGAGGGTCTTCTCTGTTCCTCAGTTTCCCCTGCTCTACAAGAGATGGCCAGATGAGGTTTTTTCTTCTATATATGACTGGGATGTACTCCTTCCTTGGTGCATGGTGTGAGGACTGGCCTTGAGGTCCTTGGAGCTCCTGGCAAAGGGCATGGCTCCCCTTTGCTTCACACCCAGCCAGTAACTCCCTTGGCACCCAGAACCTGACTTCCTGCCCCACAGTTGCCAACCTCAGTGGTTTTGGATTCATGGGGAGACTGGAGCCCATCCAAAGCTCTGGACTCTTGGGCATCAAAAGATCCATGGGGGAGTCACTCCATCCAGCCATCTTCCTTTGGTGTGGAATCCGGGGCTCGGAGAGGCTAGCTCTGGGTCAGTATTTCCAAGAGTGGTTTTCGGCATCCATGAATATCTAACAAGTGTTAGATATTCTAGTTAGATATCAGATTTGCGATTCGATGGACCTTTGTGACTTAAGGTGTTGTGCGTGTCTCTTAAGTGACAACATTGAGTCGATAAGAAAGTTTGAGGTTGTTGTATGTTAAGCAAAAACCCTGAGTGACTGAGCACTCTGGTTGGCCCAGCTTTGGGTACTGTGTCTTCGGGTACCTGGCTTTAGGAAATGGGGCTTGTTTCATAGGGAGTGAAGCCAGAATGAGGGGTAGGTGTGGGTGTTTCAGATTCTCTAGAGGAGAATCAGGTGTTAGGATAGTGTTGAGGTCTGTGCTGGGTAGGTTTGGGGCTCATGGCCTCATCCCAACTGCTTCTGTACAGTGAGACTCTAAGGGTCACACCTCTCACCCAGGCATCCTGATGGATGTGGGGGTGCTCATGCACAGGGTTGCTGCCAGGCTCAAGTTCCAAACCCCAAACCCAGTCCCACAGCCTTCCCAGTGATGCTGGTAGAAGGTCCCCCTTACTGCTTTCCATTGATGCCAGAAACAGATGGGACAGTGGTAGGTAGACAGACAGGAGGACATCTCCATTGGCTGTGGAGGATGACAGCCTTCTTTCTGCAGGGGGCAGCAGGCAACCCTGGCTGCCTCTCTGAGGCAGAGAGGTGGTTCCTGGATTGCAGGGGGCAGGTGTGGTTCCAGGGGCTGTGTGTGTGTGTGTGTGTGTGTGTGTGTGTGTGTGTGTAGGGATGGGGGCTGCTGGTCTTTAGTCGTCTAACTCTAAAGAAGAATAGCACCCTGGAGCTCCAGTGGTGCAATCTGGTTAGTGCGTGGTACTTATACTACAGCACCCTGGTCTTCTCAGGGGTGCTCAGAAGCTGCAGAGGTGGTGACATCTGCATATTTCCAGCCAAGTACTGAGCATGCTCCACTCACCTGCCCAGGAAGGGGTGCATGGCTCCTTCTGAGTCCCCCCATTCTCCACCTCCCTACCTCATGGTGCCTGCCTGCCTCCCAGTCAGCTTTGGCATGTCTGCTTGGACTCAGGTAGAGGAAGGGCACAGCATGTTAGGCACTGGATGCTGTGCAGGCTGGTTTGTTTACTTTGGCCTGTTCCTGGGGATATTTTTATAGTGCCTGCCTGGGATAAATGTCCCTTCCCCACATTGTTGGGTTTGAGGACTGAAAACCAGCTTATGTTCCTTGAGTTCAGGCCCCGCACATGTGGGATCCAGCCCTAGGGGGCCTTCCAGAATGTGGGTGAGGCCACATTTATCAAGCATTTTCTTGCTGGGTACTGAGAACTAGGTGAATGCTTTGCCTTCAGTGCCTCAATGAACCATCCTGACCATCCAAGAAGGGGGTATTTTTCCAGAAGCAAGTGGGTAATTTCTCAGTGGGCTGGTTTAGGGGTCACCATCTGGTGGGGGGATAGGCCCAAAGGCATGGCAGAAACTGCTTTCATATAACCTGCTCATTAAGCTGAGAAAACTACTTGGCTGGGTGGCATCAGAGAACTGGAGAAGGTGTCAAGAAAGATGATGAGGGTGGGTGGGTGCTGGTGCACTTGGTTAAGCAATAAGCACACATAGTGCAAGAACCTGTGTAAGGATGTGGGTTTGAGCCCCTGGCTTCCCACCTGCAATGGAGACACTTGACAAGCGGTGAAGCAGGTCTGCAGGTGTCTCTGTCTCTTTCCCTCTCTATCTCCCCTTCTCTCAATTTCTCTCTGTCCTATCCAGTAACAACAACAACAAAAAGGAATAACAATAGGAAAAAATGGCTGCCAGGAGCAGTGGATTCATAATGCAGGCACCCAGTCCCAGCAATAAACCTGGAGGAAAAGTAAAATAAAAATAAAAGAAAGAAAGACGAAGGGGTCTGGGCGGTAGCATAGCTGGTTAAGTGCACATGGCACAAAGCACAAGGATCCTGGTTTGAACCCCTGGCTTCCCACCTGCGGGGGTGGGGGTCGCTTCACAAGTGGTGAAGAAGCTCTGCAGGTGTCTGTTTCTCTCTCGCCTCCTGTCTTCCCCTCCTCTCTCTATTTTTCTATGTCCTATCCAACAACAGCTATAACAACAATAACGGTAACAACCACAGCAATAAAATGGGAAAAACTGCCTCCAGGAGCAGTGGATTCGTAGTGCTGGCACAGAACCCCAGCAATAACCCTGGAGGTAAAAAAAGAAGATGATAGGGTGCCCAGTCTCTGCAGGCCACCCTTGGGTCTACTACTAAAGACTGTCATTGTCATTTTCGGAGTAAGCAGAGTAGTCTGCCCATACAGTCTCCCCGAGTTTGGGCCTGTGACTTGCCTTCTTCATGGCCTGGCATTAGGAGGGAGAGAGAGAGGCAGGTAAGATGGAGACACAAAGAGAGAGGAGACACTGTAGCAGTGTCACCATCCATGGATCTCTCCTGGTGTTGTCCTGGGCTCCCATGTGGTATCAGGGTTCCACCTTGGGTCCCCATGTAGTACAAGGCATGTGCTCACCTGGGGAAGTATCTCCTGGGCCAGGTATGGCATTTTTTAAAAAAATGCTTTTTAAAATTTATTTTTAACGTCAGAGAGAAAGATACAAATAGCTACCAGTACACTGCTCAGCTCTGGTTTATGGTTCTTCTTCTTCTAGCGTTTGCCCTTCTTCCATAGCCAGTCAACAGCGTCAGGTTCAGCCTGACGTAAAGTTTCGAGACCTCCTTTGAATCTGTAGAGGTGGCAGTCGTTGACTATGTGGGTCATAGTCTGTCTGTAGCCGAAGGAGCAGTTCGGGTTGTCTCTGGCTCCCGAGCGATGGAACATAGTGGCGCACCGGCCATGGCCTGTTCGATAGCGATTGAGGAGGGCCCAATCATAACGTGCTAGGTCAAAGCTGGGTTGACGCTTACAGGGGTCTGTGATGAGGTGTTTGTTCTTTACCTCAGCTGACTGCCAACTCTGTTTCCAAGAGTCTGGAACAGAGAAGTTCAGTGTAGGCATAGGGGACCAGATTGGGTGACGAGTCGTCAAGCGTTGGACAGGGTGGGCGAAGATATCCGCGTATATTGGCAGGTCCGGTCGAGCGTAGACGTGGGAAATGATCTTAGATGATGCCGCATCCCAACGAATATCTGGCGGGGCGATGTTGCTAAGAACTGGCAGCCATGGAACCGGGGTGGAACGGATGGTTCCAGAAATTATCCTCATGGAGGAATATAATTTGGAATCGGCCAGGTGGACATGGGAGCTACGGAACCATACTGGGGCACAGTATTCTGCAGTGGAATAGCATAATGCCAGAGATGATGATCGTAGTGTGGAAGCACTCGCGCCCCATGAGGAGCTGGCCAGTCTTGCAATGATGTTATTCCTCGCGCCCACCTTTGCTGCAGTTTTTATGAGATGTTCGTGAAATGACAGGGTGCAATCGAGAGTAACGCCAAGATAGACTGGCTGGGCTTCATGCTGGATTCTCGTACAGCCAAACTGCACATTAAGCTCACGGGAGGCCGAGGCATGGTGTAGATGGAAAACAGATGATACCGTTTTTGCAGTGCTAGGGATTAGTCGCCATTTTTTACAGTAATCAGATATCAGAGATATGTCTTTCGTGAGTGTTTCCTCAAGGATGTCAAACTTTGATGCCTGAGTTGCACAGCAGATGTCATCGGCGTAGATGAACTTCCTTGAAGGAGTTTCTGGGAGGTCATTGATGTAAATATTAAATAGCGTAGGAGCCAGAACAGAGCCCTGGGGGAGGCCACTTGAGACAAGTCTCCATCTGCTAGACTTGTCACCCAGATGCACCCGGAATCTTCTGTTTTGGAGAAGAAACGATATAGTGTTGGCCACCCATGGAGGCAGGCATCTTGAGATCTTGACTAGGAGACCACGGTGCCAGACCGTGTCATAGGCTGCTGTGATATCAACAAAGACAGCACCCGTCTTTAAATTCTTCTGGAATCCATTTTCAATGTAAGTTGAGAGGGCCAGGGCTTGTTCGCAGGTAGATCTTCCTGGGCGGAAACCAGCTTGGGCGGGTGATAGGAATTTCTCTGTAAGGTGAGAAATACGTGACAGAAGCAGCCTCTCAAGGAGTTTGTAACACACAGAGAGGAGAGAAATTGGTCTATAGCTGGCGGCCAGTGTTGGGTCTTTCTTTGGTTTCAAAATTTCCCATGAGTGGTCATCCCACTTCCGGTTATCTTGTCCATCTCCAAAACTCTCTCCCTTTACACTGTCTGAACTGGAAGACGCTTTGAAGAGGGTTAAACCGGGAACGGCTGCTGGCTATGATAACATCACCCCAGAACTCATTCTTAACCTGGGCCCCGCGGCAAAGAAGTGGCTCGCTTCATTCCTGTACCACATCTTGGAATCTGAGTCTATGCCCAAAGTTTGGCGTTGTGCGAAGGTAATAGCGGTTTTGAAACCAAAGAAAGACCCAACACTGGCCGCCAGCTATAGACCAATTTCTCTCCTCTCCGTATGTTACAAACTCCTTGAGAGGCTGGTTTATGGTGGTGCTTAGGATTGAACTCCCACTTTGGAGCCTCAGGCATGAAAGTCTTTCGCATAACAATTACGTTGTCAGCCTAGCTCCAGGTGTGGCATTTTAAATAACTAGGCATTGGAGCCAGGCTTTTGTTATCTACAGAACGGGTTTTAGGGGTCTGTACCATATGATGAAACAGAACTTCTTTTTTAAAATATATTTTATTTATTTATTTATTAATGATAGGAGTGAGAGAAAGAAACAGACATCATTCTTGTACATCTGCTAGCGGGGATTGAACTCAGGACCTCATACTTGAGAGTTCAGTGCTTTATCCACTGTACCACCTCCCATCCACAAGGCAGAACTTCTTAACCTCTCTTGAGCCATGAGTGTCTCAGAGCAGCTAATGGAAGTGTATTGATTCTCTCCTTCAATGCAGAGTGGTTTTATTTATTTTCATGTATTTTTTATAGTACAGAGAAAAATTGAACGTGGAGGGATAGAGACACACAGAGAGAGAAAACACTGCAGCAGTGCTTCACCACTCATGAAGGTTCCTCCTGCAGATGGGGACCAGAGGCTTGAACCTAGATCCTTGTGCATGATAGATAGTAAGTGTCCTCAACCAGATGCGCCACCTTGTGACTCCACAGTTTGTTTTGCAGCTGTGGAATGTTTTTGTTGTTGTCAGGGCTTATCTGCTCCAGGCTGAGATTGAGAGAGAGAGAGAGAGAGAGAGAGAGAGAGAGAGGCTGATATACACACAGAAAGAGAGAGACAGAGAGAGAGAGATACACAGAGAGGGAGAGAAAGACACTACAGTATTGAATCATCTCCCAGGGGGTAGATAGCATAATGCTTAAGCAAAGAGACTATAATGCCTGAGGCTTCAAAGTCCCAGGATCAATTACTCACACCACCATAAGCCATAGCTGAGAGGTGCTCTGGTAAAAAAAAAAAAAAAAAAAAAAACTGAAGCATCCCCTAGTGTGGTGGGGATGGGACCTGAACTAGGGTCACGTCATGGCAAAGCAGGCACCTCTCATGTGAGCAATTTTGCAGCCCTTTTATCTTTTTAGAAACAGCTTCATGGAGAGTGAATTTATATACTATATTAGTTTTTTTTTCCAGAGATATATGAATTAACTTGGGATATTTTTGTGACCTCAACAAGAAATCGGAGGAGGGGAGTCACATATTGCCGTGCTTGAGGACCTAGGTTTAAGACCCTGGTTTCTCACTTGGTGTGTATGTGAAGAAGGAAAGCTGGAACAGTGGAGTGGAGGAACAGTGCTACTGGTGTCTCTTTCTCTCACCCTTTACATTAAAAAATGGTCATGGGGAGAGATAGTGTAGTGGTTATGGAAAATGTCTTTCTTACCTGAGGCACTAAAGGTCTCAGGTTCAATACCCCCCACCTCCACAAACTGGAACTTAGAAGTGATCTGGTTAAAAAAGAAAAAATAAAGTCATCAGGAGCAGTAGAGTCATGCAGGCACTGAGCCGAAGCAATAACTCTGGTGGCCATGTATATATACAATAAAATAAAGAAGGAAAGGAAGAGAGAAGAAATCCTTACCCTTTAATTATCATCTTCAACTCTTGTCACCCCCAAAGCCACCACTGATCTACTTGCTGTCAGTATAGATTACATTTACTCTGGATGCTTCATATAAATGGGATCATGTAGTAAGTAGTCTTTATTAACCTATCCCCCCCCCACCAATTTAACCTGATATTTTCCCCATGTATTCCTGTTGTGATTTGTGTTCTTGCTCTTAGTGGTTGAATAATATTCCTGGTGTGGACACAACACTTGGTTTATCCCTTTACCTGTTAGTGGATCTGTCAGTTTTCACTCTTTGGCTATTGTGAATCATGCTGTATCAACCTTTTATGTTAAACTTTTTGATTTGTATACTTATTTTTATTTGGGAGCGGGGTGGGGGAGGACACATACCCTGAAGTAGAACTGTTGGGTCACGTGGTAAATTCTATTTTAATTTTTTGCATAATTGTCAAATTATTTTCTGCAGCAGCTATTTCATGTTACAGCCCAGTCACCAGCAATGTATGAGGGTTCCAATTTCTCTTCATAGAGAGTTATTATTATTATCTTGGAATTGAACCTCCCTATTTGTCAATCTCATTCGAGGGCTCTCATTATTGTTGTTCTTCTTGTTTGTAGCCTCTAGGGCTTTACCATTCTTTGCCTCTGCTGACCTTTTTCCAATAGATAGATAGATAGATAGCTATGGCAAAAGGCAGGAAGAAAAGGGAGGAAAGAGAGAGAGAGACCACAGCATCCGAACATCTTCCAAGGTAGTGGGGGCTGGGCTTGAATTTGGGTCACGCAAATGACAAACCAGTGCACTATCCAAGTGAGTTATTTAGCCAGCCTGAAAACTCATATATTTAAATAAAAACAAAAACAAAAACATTGTTTTAGTGACTTGCTTTCAGGTCACACAGCTAGGAATTGGCAGAGGCAGGATTTGAACCCAGGCAGCTCATGCATGAATCTAGCTCCTGAAGTGTACATGGCAGACTGGCCTATGAGGATATTGATCCAACCTCTTCATTTTTGACAGGTCCCAGAGGCTGAGTGTCCAGCTCAGTGTCCAGGACCCTCCTGGGGCATGTGGGAAGGTGGAAGAATCCTAACTGTCCCCCTTACTCCCCCCACCCCCAATTCCCTTGCTGGACTTTGCACCAACATGTTTCCACTGCTCCTAGAAAACACACACACACACACACACACACACACACACACACACACACACACACACACATCATATATATATATATATATATATATATATAGAGAGAGAGAGAGAGAGAGAGAGACAGAGACAGAGAGAGAGGAGGAGAGAGAGAAGTAGGGAGATAGATAGATAAGCACAGAGATAGAGAGACAATAGCACTTTACCACTTGTGAAGCTTCCTCCTTGCTTGGTGCTCCCATGTGGTGCCTGGGTCTCGAACCCTGGTCCTTGCCCATGGTCATGTGCATTCTCCTGACTGAGTATTCCCTAGCCACTCGGGTGGAAGGATCTTCACTTGGACTGATGTCCTGGTTTCTTTGCAGAAAGAGAGGAGGTGCACATTTGGAAGGCCTTACACATACTTCTCGTCTTCAAAGGCCAGACCTGGAAAACACTGGGAACAAGGCTCCCTCTGCAGCTCGAGCTGATGCCACCTACTCCTGCTGGCTTATTCTGCTGCCTACCCCAGGGGTGCTGGGTGTTGGGTATGGGTGCCCTGGAGAGGCAATGCTTTGCATTAGTACTGCAAATTCTGGGGGACATTTAGGTGTCTGGTGACCTGGCGGTGGCATAGAGGGGTGCAGGAAATCTTTGAGCCTGGTTCTGGGTAAGGAGTGCGGTCCAGTGAGTAATCAGTGTGTATGCTGCCCGTCACCCGCCTCTGCCCCCACCCCCAGCCCCTTGTAGAAACAGCAGCCACAGGGAGTCGGGCGGTAGTGCAGCGGTTAAGCTCACGTGGCGCAAAACACAAGGACCGGTGGGAGGATCCGGGTTCGAGCCCCCGGCTCCCCACCAGCAGGAAAGCCGCTTCACAGGCGGTGAAGTAGATCTGCAGGTATCTGTCTTTCTCTCCCCCTCTTTGTCTTCCCCTCCTCTCTCCATTTCTCTCTGTCCTATCCAACAACGACGACATCAATAACAACAATCACAACAATAAAAAACAAGGGTAACAGAAGGGAATAAGTAAATAAATATTAAAAAAAAAAAAGCAGCAGCCACCTCAACCTCTGTAGTTCATCCCATCCATGTTTGGACAAGGATGAGGATGAATATGTTGAAGCATGGGTTGTCTTCTGTGGGGTGCTCTTCTGCACAGAAGGTGCCTGGCCTGTACTTCGGAAGCTTCTTGGAGCAGCTTTCTCCCTTGCTTGTGCTTGCTTCCAGCATAAATTCTTAGAGTATTTATTATTTCAGCAACTTTGCAGAAGTTCCATCCTGGAGGAACAGCCTAGTGTCTTCTGCACACTTGCTGTTTACACGCCCCTCTGCCTTCTCCTAGCTCCACCCGTGGATAAACAGATGGTCCTGCAAGGTGAAGTCCAGGGCCAGAGCAGTGGGTCCCAGGTGGACTACACTAAACTGTGGAATGGATATACAGTTTCTTTTTCCCCTCCTTCTCTGTTTCCTTCTCCTTCTCTTCCTTTCTTCTTCTCTTCCTCCTCCTTCCCTGCCATCACTAGGCTTTCACCACTCTGGGCCAACTCTTTCAGAAAGAGACAGAGACAGGTGAAACATCACAATCATAGCACTAAACCTTTCTCGGCTGTTGTGGCACTCCCATGTGATGTACTGAAGGCTTGAACCCGGGTCTTTCTTGTGGCAAAGCAGATATTCTAGCAGGTGAGTTATCATGCTGGTCCCAAAACGGGACTTTGTTTTTAAAAATGTAATTTGGTGGAGTTGGGCAGTAGCGCAGCAGGTTAAATGCAGGTGGCACAAGGCACAAGAACCAGCGTAAAGATCCCGGTTCAAGCTTCCAGCTCCCCACCTGCAAGGGAGTCGCTTTACAGGTGATGAAGCAGGTCTGCAGGTGTCTAACTTTCTCTCCCCCTCTCTGTCTTCCTTTCCTTTCTCCATTTCTCTCTGTCCTATCCAACAAGGATGACATCAATAACAATAATAACTAAGCAAGGGCAACAAAAGGGAATAAATAAATATTTTAAAAAATGTAACTTGAGGGGACGGTACATGACTCCACTGGTAGAGCACACACATTACTGTGCACAGGAACCCTGGTTCGGGTCTCAGGCCACAACATGGAAACATCTGCAGGGAAGAAACTTCATCAGTAGTGCTGTTGTGGCCCTTCTTCTCTCTGTCTTTCTGTCTCTGTCTGTCTGTCTGTCTGTCTGTCTCTCTCTCCCTGTCTCTCACCGTCTGTTTAGTGGAAAGGAAAAAGTGGTCTCTGGGAGCAGTGGAGTGCAGGCACCAAGCCCTGGCAATAACCCCATTGACAAAAAGTTTTACGTTTAAGTTTTTGGTGGGACTGGGACCTTGCACATGTCTGCTCCTGGGCTGCTTTTTCATTCATGGATAGATAGATAGATAGATAAAAACATTGCAGCACTGGCACTTTCTATAAGAACCAGGAGATTTTATTTATTTATTTAATTTATTTAATTTTTAATTTTTATTTATTTATTTACCCTTTTGTTGCCCTTGTTGTCTTTTTTTATTGTTGTTGTAGTTATTATTGTTGTTGTTATTGATGTGGTTGTTATTGGATAGGACAGAGAGAAATGGAGAGAGGAGGGGAAGACAGAGGGGGGAGAGAAAGATAGACACCTGCAGACCTGCTTCACCGCCTGTGAAGCGACTCCCCTGCAGGTGGGGAGTCAGGGGCTGGAACCCGGATCCTTACGCGGGTCCTTGCGCTTTGCGCCACCTGCGCTTAACCCACTGCGCTACCGCCCAACTCCCTAATTTATTTATTTTTTACCAGAGCTTTGCTCAACTTTGGCTTATAGTCATGCTGGGATTGAACTTGGGACCTCAGAGCCTCAGGCATGAGAGTCATTTTGCATAACCATTATGCTATCTCCTTAGTCCTGAACCAGAGGACATTTAAAGATGCCAAGGACCAGCGAAATAGCTCACTTGGCACTTACTATGCTGCTTTGCCATGTGTGCAACTCAGGTTCGAGCCCAGCCCCCACCATACTGAAGGAAGCTTCTGTGCTGTACCCCCTCCATACCATCAAGCAATAAATAAAGAAACCAAGAAGTCCTAAATAGACATTGACTTTCCAAGTATCTTACAGACATATGACTTTTGTTTTTGTGTGGGGGGCCAGCTGGGGGGGGGGTGGAGGTTCTCATTAGCTCTGCTGGGGTGTCTATAAGGAGTTGTGTTAAGTGGATCCAGGCAGGATGGGGAGGAAAATGAGATGGCTCTGAGCTTGCTGGGGAAGTTCAGAGGACGCCTAGCCATATTGGTCTTTGTTAGAGCTGCTTCCTGGGCACAGGAGGCCTCAGAACATTGGCCACTTAGTTGCCATAGTAAGTAGTCCTTGAGGTGGGGGTCTGTGCCATGTGTGCATAAGGGCAGGCATGCTTGTGAGTGTGCCAGGTGCCTGTGTGAGCCTGCCCAGCTCTGCACTCCTCTCTGTGGGGTTCTGCGCTTCTGGGGCCACCCCAACCCCGTCCCCCAGTATACATGTGATGTTTCCTGCCCCCCCACCCCATGTCTGGACCTACTGCATCTGCAGAGCACACGTGTACATGTGTGAGAATCTGGGCGATGCACCCCTTCCCCCCTCCTGTCTGGGGTGCTTTTTTGTTTCCCTGCCGTGGGGCTGGTCCCACTGACTGCCACCTCTTGGGGTGCACTTGGCTTGCCCCTCTACCCCTCTGTTGCTTCTGCTTGTGGGGTGCCTGCAGTCCTGTCTGGACCCGAGCTCTGCAGTGTCACCGCTGGCTCCCAGACCGGTGTCCTGTGTCTCCTCTCCTGTGCTTTGAACCTTCCAGGGGATGTCAGGGCTTCCATACTAATAAGGAGGGCCGGTCCTCTTCCTCTCTCTAAGTTCAGTGCTCCCTGAGGACAGGGAGAGGTCTCTGTTGTTTAAGGACTGGTGGAAATTTGTTCTTTGGTGACTTGATCCTGGGTGTGAGTTAAGACCACAGTCAGGCGCCCCTGGGTGTGGGCCTCTGGGGGTGATGATGGCTCCTCACGATGCTGGGGAGGTCTCCATGTGCTTTCCAGCCTTATGCATCCCTACTTTGCACCCGTGGTGCCTAAGCTCAGACAGGCAGGGAAGTCCCACCATCTTGCTCCAATATAGACTGTGACCCAGTAGGTCTGAGCGGGGGGCCTGAGATCTGCATTCCCTGCCAGCTCCAGGCTGATGCTAACCTGCTGTTCCAAAGCCCGCCCCCCCACCCCGAGTTGTGAGGACTTATAGGGTGTGATGAGTTCAGCCCTCCTGCCTTCAGCCCCCTTGGCCTTTGCTCTCACTGGGTCCTCTGCCTTGGTGCGTGTCTTTCCACATCTTCTCTAGGAAGCACTCCCTGTTAGCCCTGCCACCATCACTGTGCCTTCCTCTATGCCCCTGAGCCTTGGCCCTCGCTGTGTTCTGTGTGGCTGCCTAGTTCTTTTGCATCTGCCCAGTTCCCTTGTCACTGTGCTCACTCCTTGAGGCTGTGACTACATTTCCTTCTTGTGGCTAGAGTCCAGAGTTGACTTGGCTACCTGCAGCTTTGGAGCTGCAGAGTTGGAGAACACCAACTCTTCCTTCTTGTCTGCATTGGCCTTGCACAGATGAGAGTCAGACTGTGGTTTACTTAAAACAAAACAAAACAAAACGAAACAAAACAAAACAAAACAAAACAAAAACAGGAACTGATCTGGAAGTCCAGATTTTTACTAGCTGTGTGATCTCAGGTTGATTGCTTAACTCCTCTGTGCTCCCACTTCCTCACCTCAAAAAGGCATAAGTGCCTTAGTTCCTAGGGTAGTGGTGAGGGAATTCATGTGGGGTCAGATGGCATTTGATAATACTTGCAGGAAAGCTTGGAAGGTGGCATTTGATAATACTTGCAGGAAAGCTTGGGCCTATGCAGGGAACAGAGAGACACAGAGTCTCACCCCCCTTCCCTGCTCTTGTCTGGCTCCTATTAGACATCCTGTAGTGGCAGGGCTCTCAGAGTCACACCTTTGTGCAGGATTGGGGTGGGGGGGGGCAAGGGGTGAGTAGTAGGGGTTGGCTCTGACATATGGAGACACCTACGCTTCTTCCTGGGATGGGGTTTGAACCAGCAATTCTGTAGCTTGGGCAGTGCCCAGTAAGAAGGGGCCATGGTCCGCTTATACCTGTCTCCCTAGACAAGTGCTCAGCTCCTGGGCTGGGGATGGTTAGCCAGTGTCCTGCTGCTGGCTGTGGGCAGCCTGTGGGGCTTCACTGTGGTCCCCTCAGTTGACCATCTCCCAAGCTCCCTGGGTCTGCATGTGATGGTATGGGGGTGCTCCACTGAACTTGGTGACTACCTCACTGACACTGTTTGCTTCCAAAATGCCTTGCCTGCATCATGTGGATACTTCTTTCCTTTGATCACATTTTCTTTCCTTTTCAAATTAAAATATTTTATTTTATTGAGATACAGAGAGGAAGGGAGAGAGAGAGAGAGACATCAGAGCACTGCTTACTTTTGGCTTATGGTGGTACTGAGGATTGAACCTGGGACCTCAGAACTTCTGGCATGAAAGTCTTTTGCAGAACCATTATGCTGTCTCTTTAGCCCTGATCACTTTTTCTAGTTGCTTTACTGAGGAAATGCTGATTCCTTTACTTGTTGTCCCAGGGGTGCATTTTCATATCTCCCCCAGGTAGATGTCAGCGTCCCTCACCCTCCATTCCGTGTAGGGTTTGCAGAGCATTTGGCCCTGAGAAATCAAATAATAGAAGCAAAGCTTATCTTATGTACTAGATTAAGTACTAGTCAGATGTGCTAAGTACTGCCAACTATGACCAGCAGCCATTAGTTATAGATAGAGGGTGCTGGTACACCCAGTTTAGCTTACACATTACAGTGTGCAAGGACCTGGGGTCAAGCCCCCATCCCACCTTCGAGGGGGGGGGTTTCTTCATCAGTAGTGAAGCAGTGCTACAGGTGTCTGTCTCTGTCTCTCTCTATCTAATCTTTCCATCTCAATTTCTCCCAAATAAGTAAATAAAATATTAAGAAAAAAACATACACAATGAATGACTTAAAAAAAAAAGTACCCAGACACTGAGGCCTGGGGGAGGTGGTCCAGTGGATAAATACTGACCTCTCAGGCATGATGCCCTGAGTTCAGTCCCCAGCATTGTGTTCTGATTCTCTCTCTCTCTCTCTCTCTCCCTCTTTCTTCTTAATAAGGAATTAAGTCTTACATAAAGCACTCAGACAGAGAGTAACAGATGACCTCACCCATGCATGTCCAAGTGCACGCACACTCGCAGTCCGTGTGAGTACACACAAGCACATACACACACTCGAGTGCGCACACCTGTACTACACACCCTTTTACACACCTGGGCCTGCAAATGAACTAGCATAAAAGCCTGTCTGCCTTCCAAGAGGGGGACATGCTGTCTGCCCAAGCCGATGTTGATGATGTGCAGATCCTCTCTGTGCTCTCCTTTTTCTTTGTTGGAATCCCAGGCCACTCCACAACCCTGCTGCTGGACCCTGTCTGTCAATCTGCTTGCTGGGCTCCCACCCCAATTCAGACATGACTTTATTCCTCTCTGGCACCTGCCACTTTAAGAACCCCTGGTGGCTGGGCAGCTTGCCCCCAGGGTCAGGCTGGGGCGGGGGTGGGCAGCTATGGGTGGGTAGGAGGAGGCTTTGTGAGCTCCCAGGGGCCTCCTGGAGCCAGGGGAGAGCTGGGGAAACTGAAACAAAGGCCGACAATGGCCTCCTTCCCTTCCTGGGCAGCCTGGGAGCAGGGCCTGCCCAGGCGGCCTCTGGGGGCCCCTGTTATTTCCTGTGCTGACTATGGGGCTCCTGGCCAGCTGCAAATGGGCAGGAAGTAGGGCAGGGCATCTCCCCCCACCCAATGGGCTGACCAGTGAGCAGGGACAGAGTGGTTGTCAGCCCCACCAGGTGCTGCTCCAGGCCTGCCCTGCTCAGCTTTGCCCGTGCTTCCCAGGGCAGTTGGGGTTGGAGGGACCTGCCCCTGGTCTATGCCAGCCCCTCCCTGCCACAGACCCCATTTGCTCACACCATCTGTACAGAAGACCAGGTTCCTACTAGTTGAGCCTGTGAGGCCAGCATGTTTGCCCCAGAGAACCAGGCCTCTGCAGGGCTGCATTTAAGGGTGAAGTTAGGATGAGGTTTATGAAGCCCTAGGGGCTAAAAAGACAAGAGTTAGAGCCTGGAGTTTGAAGCAGATAACACCTTCCTTTGAGGTTTGGATTCTTACAATTTATTCCTTACCTGTTTATCAGATGTCTGTGTCCCTTCCCTACCCCCCCCCCCAGCCCCAGGCTCCCCTCCAGGCCTCACATCCTAGAGTGAGCAGGTGAACACACTGGCAGGGTTAGTTTACTAATTCCGAGAATGCCTTTGACCATTATGGTCCTGGGTCTCTGTTTTCTGATCTGTAAAATGGGGACAGTGGCGACCTACCCCCATGGCTTTGCACTGAGGAAAAGCGAGAGTAGGTTCTATGTGTTTAGCTCATGGAATTGTTGATGGAAGGAGATGAGGAGACCTATGTGTTGTCGTTAGGCAGTTGTCACAGAAAAATGACTGTTCCAGGAGCCTAAGGTAAGGCTGGCTATGCAGATGAGCTTCCCAGTAGCCTTGGTCTAAAGAGAACTAGGATGAAGGGCAGCTTGATTGCTTCTGCCTGATTTAAGTACCTGGGGCAGATAAGACATTTTCCCTTGGCACTAAATGCTGAGGAATTTACTGTGCGGATCCTCGTTAATCACTGAGCAAACAACAGGCCTTGTCTCAGTAACAATTTGGCACACGCCACAGAAACATCTTTCCTAGAGTTCTTTCTTAAACTGAGCCTGGAAAAATGCTCAGGGCCGGGGTGTCTGTGGCAGCTGTGGATCTCCAGTCTGGGAAGAGCCTGGGAGGCCTCCTCAGGTAGGCTCCAGTTACCTTCCTAAGTGCCTGGTTAAAAGCAACCAGACAGGTTTCTTTAGTGTGGGACCAGCAGAATCTTTCATGTGCTCCTGAGTGCCCTGAATCTTGGGAGGGCTTTTAAAATTTTTTGACTACAGAAACTAGCTCACATTTTCTTTTCTTTCTTATTTATTCTTGTCAATAGAGTTTCACTGCTCTGGACTGATGTTTATAAGTAGAGAGAGAAACAGAGATACAGAGAGGAGGCTCACTGTGAGACCAAAACTTCCTCTAATGTAGTTTGAGGGCTAGGCTCAAACCTGGGTCACACACATAGCAGACCAGGCACCTGCACTATCTGGGGAAGCTGTTTTGGCCAACTTTGCCTTTTTATTGTAATAATCACTTGCTGTCCCCAAACTCATCTCATGGAACCTTAGGGAACCTTTGCTTATAACCTTATGCTTTTAAGTTCAATAGTTCAGAAGACTCCCTTACCCTCCTCTTGGCCTGTTAGACCATAATATTTTGTTGTTTGTTTTTCTAGATCTAAGTTTTTGGGGCTGCTTTTTCTTTCTTTCATTTCTTTCTTCCTTTCCTTCTTCCTTCCTTTTTCTCTCTCTCTGTCTCTCTCTCTCTCTTTGCCTCCAGGGTTAACGCTGGGGCTCGGTGTCTGCACTACAAACACAGTGCTCCTGGAGGCTATTTTTTCCCTTTTTTGTTGCTTATCATTGCTGTTGTTATTATTCTTGTTGTTGTTATTATTATTGTTGTCATTGTTGTTGGATAGGACAGAGAGAAATTGAGATAGGAAGGGAAGACAGAAAGGGGGGAGAAAAAGACACTTGCATACCTGCTTCACTGCTTGTGAGGTGACCCCCCCTGCAAGTGGGGAGCTGGGGCTTCAACCAGAATCTTGCTTTGGTCCTTGTGCTTTGCACCATGTGCACTTAACCCGTTGCACTACAGCCTGACTTCCTTTCTCCCCCCCCCTCCCGCTTTTTTCCTCCTTTTTGCCAGGACTTCTCTATAACTTCATACTGCTTCTCCCAGTAGACTGTAAAACACACACACACACACACACACACACACTCTCTCTCTCTCTCTCTCTCACACACACACCTTTCTTTTCCAAACAGAGGGTAAAAATCAGGGAGAGAAGAGAGACACCACCTGCCTCACTACTCAGGAATTTCCTTTTTGGGGTACTGTTCCCATGTGATGACCAGGGACTTGATCCTGGGCCCTTGTACCCAGCCAAGTATTAGTCTAGTGGCTGAGCCATCTCTTGACCCCTGACTGCTTTTTCACTCAGAGAGAAAGCACCACACAGCTGAGCATCTCCTGATGGCATAGCACCTCTCGTGGAGTGTCAGTGTTGGAACCTGGACCTCATGCCTGGCATGACAGGCATCCTACCCAGTGAGCTAGTTCTCTGACCTGTGATCTGCTGGACAGTACTGGGCTGGGCTGTGTCTGGGGGCTTTCACCCAGCACTGCCCACCCCATGTTCATTTTTTACTGGATTCTAGCATTTATTCATCTTACTGAGTGGAATCCAACCACTGGGATACCGCTGGGGAAACTGAGGCTCAGAAATGTTAAATGGACTTTGGACCAGGCCTTCTATTCAGTGTCTTTCTGTGGATACACACACACATATACACACACACACACACACACACACACACACACACGCACACACTTCTGTGCCTGAGAAGTGGAGGCTGGCCGGAGCCCCCTGCCGTGCCCTCCCCACCCCATTGGAAGGACTGGGCACACACACTGGCCACTTACCCTGGTGCCTGCTGGCTGCCCCATGGAGTTTCCATCGTGAGCTCTCCTATGGAGGCCCCTGGGTGGGACTTTCCAGCTGGGTGGAAACCTGACCTGCAGGCCCCTGGAAGGAGGAAATGCCTTCCCTGAGTCCCTGAGTAGGGGTGGGGGAAGGCAGCCAGCTGGGATTCTAGCCAGAGTCCTAGTCCTGCAACACAGAGCCTGGGGTCCTCTGGGACCCTTGGGAGGGCTACCAAGAATCCAGCTTTTGAGGAGAAGCCCAGCACCGACTGGACAAATATTCTCCACCCCCCCCCCCCCATACACACAGGGTACCTTTGGGGACTGAGGACTGTGTGCAATGCAGGGTATAGTTCTGGCCAAATGTGTGTACCAGCACTTGCCTTTGAACTAGGTTCCTGGGGAGAGCAGGGCAGCCAGGTGGCCAGGGGCTGGCCAGGATTTGGACTCTGCTCTCTCTGTTCTCAGGGCCCCTGTGCTTGTCACTCAGCTCCCTCACCTCCCTCAAGCAGGCATTGTCTCACTGAGTCCTTGAAGGAGCAGAGGCATTGCCATCATTCTTGGTTTCCAGATGTAGACTTGTAGCCTCTGGAAGGTTAAAGGTCATGCGGCAAATTCCTGCCAGTGCTGCACCTTAGTAGAAAGAGGGAGTTGTTCCAGTGAGGTGCCACTGAAAAGCCACTGCTCCCCCAGGCCCAGTGTTGTGTGCTCCCTTGTGAGGCAAATGGAAGTTACTCAGGTTTCTTTATTATTATTATTTTTATATACATTTTTCTTTTCAGACAGAGACTGATTGGAATGCCCTTGCTCCCACTCCCAGCTGCTCCCAAGCCACGTGTCTTTTGCACTGTGTTTCCTGAGGGCTTGTCCTCTCAGACTCCCATCTTCCCACCCCCAGCTTTGAGCCAGAGCCACTGCTTCCAACCTGCAAGCCTCATGCGTGGGTGTGGCTGAGCACCTACTATGCATCAAGCTCTGCTGGGGCCCCTGAACACAGCCCTGATGCTGGCCAAGCAGACAGATTTTATTTTATTTCTTTATTGGAGGACTAATGCTTTACAGTCAACGGTAAGATACAATAGTTTGTACATGTGTAACATTTCTCAGTTTTCCATGTAACAATTCAACCTCCACTAGGTCCTCCTCCACCATCATGTTCCAGGACCTGAACCCCCCCCACCCCAGAGTCTTTTTCCCCCCCTTTATTGGGGGATTAATATTTTACATTTGACAGTGAATGCAATAGTTTGTACATGATTAACATTTCTCAGTTTTCTACATAACAATGCAACCCCCACTAGGTTCTCTGTCATCCTTATCCAGGACCTGTACTCTCCCTGCGACACTCACCCCAGAGTCTTTTTTTTTTAAATTATCTTTATTGAATAGAGACAGCCAGAAATCAAGAGAGTGATAGAGAGGGGGGAGGGATAGAGAGACACCTGCCACACTGCTTCACCACTTGCAAAGCTTTCTCCCTGCAGGTGGGGACTGGGGGCTCGAACCCGGGTCCTTGCACATTGTAATACATGCGCTCAACCAGGTGCAAACACCCCCCCACCCCCACCAGAGTCTTTTACTTTGGTGCCATACACCAACTCCAGTCCAAGTTCTGCCAAGCAGACAGATTAACGTGTCTCCCCTGGGAAGTGAAGGGCCAGGCAATAGGGTTGGGTTCTGGGAAGGAGAGGGCATGCTGAGGGGGAAGGAGTGGGAGCAACATGCCATATCCTCAGGATGAGTTGGGCTTGTTGGTGGACAGAGGGGCATCCTTGACTGGAGCAGAGTGAGGCAGTAGCTCACATAAGGCTGAGATTCAGAATGGGTACTTCAGAGAAAGAGAACATAGCACCAAAGCTTCCTGCAATGTAGTGGGGACCAGAGGCACCTGCCCACAAGGACAGTGAGTGCAGACAGAAGAGGAAAGAGGAGGAATGAAGAAATGACAATTGTGTCTGGGATGTGGTGATGGTCACATCAGAACTGAAGTTTGTGGGGTGGGGGCGGTAGCTCTGTGGTAGAACACAGGGCTTGTATGCTTGAGGTCCCAAGTTCAACCCCTGGCACCACATATGCCAGAGCAGAGTGGTGCTCTAGTTTCTCTCCTCTTTCTGTTGTTAATTAATACATTATAAGAAGAAGCACTGAAGAGTGAGGTGAGGAGGAGCAGTGAAGGGTAGTGAGGGAGGAAGGGAGAAGCCCTGGAGAAGTAGGGTCCCCAACACCCAATGGAGAAAGTTTCCCAGGGAGGAGAGTGCCCCTGGCAGGTGCTGACATCTCTTGAGTGAGACCAGCTTTACGCATCCACACAGTCAGCTTGTCTGTGGTGTGAACGGGAGACAGAGCTGTCCAGATAGATACCTCAGTAGCTCTTGCTCGCAATCATTCTGGGGCAAGGAGAGATGGGGTTCGGGGTTAATGGAATGAACTCAGTCAGCAGACTGGCCCATGTGGGGGTGTCTGTGCCCAGCCTCCCTTCTTGGCTCCTGCTCAGCTGCTGTCCCCATAGCTGGACTGAGGTGGTGACCGGGAGTGGCGGCCGGTGGAGTCCAGCTGTGAGTGGGCCCTCAGCACGGAGATTGGCAGCTGTCGGAAGTGGGCCAGTCGTGCCTCCGAGTAGTATTTGTGGGGGTGAGGAATGGATGAAAGATCAAAAATGTTAATTAAGAAATGGTCTTTTCTAATAAGATGCTTTCAAGGGCACAGGCCCGAAGAGGAAGAGTGGTGGGGGGAGGATTTCTCGTTTTGGCAACATGGTTGTCCCTTGTAATGAAATTGGTTCCCAGACAACGGGAGGACTCGACGTAAGGCTTATGTTCCAGACATCTCTGTCCAAATTAATTAGCAATAAAGAACCAAGGGCTGAACGTCAGGCGGGTGGGTGATGAGAGAGAGAGAGAGAGAGAGAGAGAGAGAGAGAGAGAGAGAATGTGGCAGGAAGGCCGTGCGGACTCCAGAGAATTCCATCTGTATCCTGCTACTGGCTGGAATGTCCTGTCTGAAGCAGGTACCTTGTGGGACTTTTGGGGATGGGGCTGGCTTGGATGCTAGGCTGACTCTGAGCAGTTTCTGTGTGGCTCTAAGCTGTCTGTGCCCCTCTCTGACCACTCTTCTGGCTCCCATTTTTATCAGTTGTGTGTGACAAGGAAACCTCTCTTATCCGCCACCCTTCTCTGCCCTATCAAATGAGGTTCTTAGATACAACTGCTTCGGAAACTCCAAACCCTCTGGTGGACCAGTCAGAGTAGAGTTGAAGGATAATTTGGTCTTTGTGCCCATGACCCAACCCTGACCCACGCTGAGTTCTGCTTTCTGAAGCCTATCCTGGTTTCAGGCTGTGTGAAATTCCCCCTGGTTGTAGGAATGTTCTGGAAGGGCACCATAGGCCAACAGTTAGAATTTGAGCCCTTAGCTAGCAAGATAGCTCACCTGGATAGTGCACTGCTTTGGCATGTGTGAAACCGAGGTCTGAGCCTGGTCTCTACCACATGGAAAGACACTTTGGTGCTGTAGCTTCTTTCCTTCTCTCTCTCTCTTTCTTTTTTAAAATTTTATTATCTTTATTTATTTATTGGATAGAGACAGCCAGAAATCGAGAGGGAAGGGGGTGGTAGAGATTGAAGGGAGACAGAGAGACACCTGCAATACTGCTTCACCATTTGCAGTGTTTTCTCTCTGCAGGTGGGGACTGGGAAGCTCAAACCTGGGTCCTTACGCATTGTGATATATGCGCTCAACTAGGTGCACCACCACCCGGCCCCCATTTTTTTCCTTCTTTCTTTCTTTCTTTCTTTCTTTCTTTCTTTCTTTCTTTCTTTCTTTCTTTTTTTCTTCCTTCCTTCCTTCCTTCCTTCCTTCCTTCCTTCCTTCCTTCCTCTCTTTTTCTCTTTCTTTCTTTCAATTTATTCCTTGACTTGTTCATCCAACACTCAGCAATCATGTTCATCATAAGCAAGTCAGAGATGACCCAGTCCTTAAGGAGCTTCCAGACCAGTGTGTTGTGGAGAACCCTCCATTTCTCTCTCTAGACTCAAATAAGTGAAGGGGAAACAGGGTTGGTGACAGGATAGACTGGAGTACACAGGGTGACAGGTCCAGGAGGAATGGGCTTTTCTTTCTCCTCTCCTCTCCCCTCCCCTCCCCTCCCCTCCCCTCCCCTCCCCTCCCCTCCCCTCCCCTCCCCTCCCCTCCCCTCCTCTCCTCTCCTCTCCTCTCCTGCCTCCCCTCCCCTCCCTTCCCCCTCCTCACCCTTCCTTCCCCTCTCCCCTCCTCTTCCTACTCCTCTCCCCTCCCCTTCCCTCCCCTCCTCTCCCTTCTCTTCCCCACCCCTCTTTTTTTTTCTTTTCCTTCTTTTCATTTTGCCACTAGCGTTATCTCAGAGGACATGGTGCCTACACAATAAGCCTACTACCCCCACAACCATTTCCAATGCTCCCCTACCCCACCCTTTGATAGAGACAGAGATAAATTGAGAGGGATGGTGGAGACAGAGAGGGAGACACAAAGACAACTGCAGCCCTGCTTCACCACTCATGAAGCGTCCCCCCCTGCAGATGGGGAGTGCAGCTTGAACCCAGGTCCTCTGTGCATAATATCATGTGAACTCCACGAGGTACCCTACTGCCAAAAAGGCTTTTCATTTGGGATATATGGTACTCACTTACCTCCTGACTAACCATACTGGCAGAGTGTGGGAATCTCAGCTCCCAAGGAGCACAGCAATCCACAACAGAAAGCTTGGATTTGTGATGAGGGTGTGTATGTGCAGAAGCGCCAGTCCCCATGATAAAGCTGCCATGGGCAGCGAGTCTGAGCTCATTCTTGAATGAGAGCTGTCAGGAGCTGCACGCCACTGCCTGCAGCACTGAGCCTGTGAGCTGAGCCGGGTTGCTGTGATGTTGCTTGCTTGGCTGAGACTGTGTCACCTCCATTGGTACTGCAAGTTTCCCTTGCATTGGTTTTTTGAGACCCCTTTATCACACAATGAAGTAGATATTCTCTAGAATCTTTCTTGACCAGAGTGAATGACTTTATTTTATTTTATTTTATTGGGTAGTGGTGGCGATTAATGATTTACAGTATAATCTTTTTTAAACATTTATTCCCTTTTGTTGCTCTTGTTTTTTATTGTTGTTGTTATTATTGTTGTTGTTATTGATGTCATCATTGTTGGATAGGACAGAGAGAAATGGAGAGAGGAGGGGAAGACAGAGAGGGAGAGATACCTGCAGACCTGCTTCACCACCTGTGAAGTGACTCCCCTGCAGGTGGGAAGACGGGGGCTCGAACTGGGATCCTTACATTGGTCCTTGCACTTTGTGCCACCTGTGCTTAATCCACTGCACTGCCGCCTGACTCCTTACTGTATAGTCTTTAACGTAGGCACAGGCTGTGTATGGAGACACCAGACCACAACGTCAGAGACTGGGAACACCATCAAACACCTTGCAACTCCTACCTAGCACTTGCTGGAATCCTGCTCTCTGTGCTCTGCCCTGGCCACAATTCCTGCCCTCTTCTGGAGGTGACCCCTATATCTGGTAGTCATGCCCAGAAGTTCTTTTCTTTTTTTAATATTTATTTATTTATTATTGGATAGAGACAGAGAGAAATGGAGGGGGGGAGATAGAGAGGGAAAGAGACAGAGAGACATCTGCAGCCCTGTTTCACCACGTGTGAAGCTTTCCTCCTGCAAGCGGGGTCCAGGGGCTTGAACCTGGGTCCTTGCGCACTGTAATGTGAGTGCTTAACCAGGTGTACCACCGCCTGGTCCCCACAAGTTTCTTTCAAGCTCTGTTACCGGGACAGTGGAAGCACTCAGCTCACTTGAATAGTGCACTGCTTTGCCATGTGTGCAGCCCAGGTTTGAGCCCAGCCTCTATGGCATTGGAGGAAACTTTAGTGCTGTGGTCTCTCTATCTCTTTATCTATCTATCTATCTATCTATCTATCTATCTATCTATCTATCTATCTGCCTATCATGTATACCTGTAGCCTTTGCTGCCCTAGTCTAAGCTTAGTGCATCCTTTTCTTTTTCTTTTTCTTTTTTTTTTCCCATCCCCTCCCCTGATAGCTTTCCTATTCTTTATCCCTCCGGCACCCTTTTCTACAGAGTGTGAAGGAGTCCTCTTTTGAAAGGAAGATATTTTCAGATCCTTTGTTAAAATAGTTTCCTACTGTGGGTCCTTCTGCTGCTTAGGGTCCTGGTTAACTCATTCTCCACCACTGGCAGGTGAAGCAGGCCAGAAAGAATATTCTGGTTCCCACCATGCAGCAGATGTCCCCCTGGGCTTGATGAATGGGTAGACAAGTCAATGAGATGCTGTGGTCACCTGAGCTGGGGGAGATGTGGCTGGAGAGGGCCAACAAGTTCAGGAGAGGAGCTCCTGGGTGGTTCTGAGGCAGGAGTTGCCTGTCACTCTTGCTTTAACTTGGTGTTTGTAATGTATTTCCCCTTCAGAGCATTTGGGGGACTTTATCTCCTCTCATCTGCTATCACAGGTGAATCTGAATTTGCTATTGGGGCCATGCATGAGAGTGTGTGTCTTTCAGATTATTGCTATTTTTTAAAGATTTATTTATTTTGGGCGGGGGGGGGGGGTTGCTGGGCGATAGTGCAGCAAGTTAAGCGCACATGGTGCGAAGTGCAAGGACCTGTGTAAGAATCCTGGTTCAAGCCCCTGGCTCCCTACCTGCAGGGGGATCACTTCACAAACAATCTATCTTTCTCTCCCCCTTTCTGTCTTCCCTTCCTCTCTTGATTTCTGTCTGTCCTATCCAATAACAACAATAATGACAACAAGGGCAACCAAAATGGGGGAAAACGGCCTTGAGGAGCAGTGGTTTCATAGTACAGGTAATGTGACCCAGGGATAACCCTGGAAGCAAAAAAAGATTTATTTATTTTATGATAGAGAATGAGAGAAGAGGGTAGAAGGGAGGCAGAGAGGAAGAGAGAATGAAGGGGGAGGGAGGGAGGGAGGGAGAGAGAGAGAGATGGAGAGAGGGAGAGGGAGAGGGAGAGGAAGAGGGATAGGGAAAGGGAGAAGGAGAGGAAAAGGGAGAAGGAGAAGGAGAAGAAGTAGAACCAGAGCACTGTTTGGCTCTAGCATAAAGTGGATCTGGGGATTGAACTTTTGACCTCTGGGGTCTCAGTCATTCCAGTTGTCACTCCAACAGGCTGAACAGTCCCAGGTTTCTCTTCACTGGCCCTGGAGATTAGGGGGACTTCCTGCTGTGTCAGTTTCATTGCTGATCCAAGGGGGCATCTGAGGGCAGTTGCCCAGGCATCTGGCTTGGCACACAGTTTCTAAGAACCCCAGTGAGTTTCAGTGCTGTGTTAAATTCTAGAAGTTAGAGAGAGGCAGACGGGTTCTATGGGATTGGGTTGTGGGTCTCTTTTTTTTTTTTTCATTTTATAAATTTCTTTTTTTTGTTTTGTTTTGTTTTATTTAAGAAAGGATTAATTAACAAAACCATAGGGTAGGAGGGGTACAACTCCACACAATTCCCACCGCCCAATTTCCATATCCCACCCCCTCCCTCGATAGCTTTCCTATTCTCTATCCCTCTGGGAGCATGGACCCAGGGTCATTGTGGGTTGCAGAAGGTAGAAGGTCTGGCTTCTGTAATTGCTTCCCCGCTGAACATGGGCATTGACTGGTCGGTCCATACTCCCAGTCTGCCTCTCTCTTTCCCTAGTAGGGTGTCTCTGGGGAAGCTGAGCTCCAGGACACATTGGTGGGGTCTTCAATCCAGGGAAGCCTGGCCAGCATCCTGGTGGCATCTGGAACCTGGTGATTGAAAAGAGAGTTAACATACGAAGCCAAACAAATTGTTGAGCAATCATGGACCCAAAGCTTGGAATAGTGGAGAGGAAGTGTTAGGGAGGTACTCACTGCAAACTCTAGTGTACTACTGCTTTCAGGTATATATTTTGCAGTAGTTTATGGATACGTGTGCACATAAGCTCTCTCTCACAGAAACTGGTGTATATCTAGGTTATGGGACTTTGTTAGAAAGTGAACCACCTGAGATGAAATTAGAGTGTACTATAAAAGGAAAGGTCTCACCCGAGTAATGAGCTGAAGGGTTGTCATTCCACATGTGAAGTCTCTGGACACATTTTGAGGTGAAGCATGTTGAGGTGGCAATCATTGCGTTGGTTAGGTTGTGATCGGCGGATGCAATATTATTTGGTATGGATTGGGAGAGGCATACGGGAAAGTGGGCCCTATCCAAGGGTTCCAGGACTGGGGGAAGTAGGGGCTCGATAGTGGAGATGTGAGGTTCCTGCTGTCTTAGGGTTCAAAAAGACAATCGATAGTTAATGTTATCATCACATTATTTGTTAATTGGGTTAACTTTGAAAAGTCCCTTTGTTATGGTTTGCTGTACAGTATCCAGTGTCTTGTATATAGCTGTGCTATTGGATGCTTCTAATCTACTTGGTCTAGGCTTTTGAGAGAGTCCGCATATCAAATACACAGCCTATATATTAAAAGGATTCAGTTTGTGTTTTGAGAAACTTTGAGACATACAATTGATTTTCCCCTTCTCATATTAATTAACTACTGATTTATATGTCTACATTTTGCTAGGAGTGTACATAAACACCATTCCCACCACCAAAAGACTGTGACCCATCCCTCCCACCCACTCCCACCCCCCACTGGCCCAGGAAGCTGCATGTCTACCCCTCACCACAGGGTTTTTACTTTGGTGCCCTACTTACAATTTGGTCAGGTCCTGCTTTTAGTTTCCCTTTCAGATCTTCTTAGTTAACTTCTGTTGATGAGTGGGATCATCCCATACTCATCTTTATCTTTCTGACTTAGCTCACTTAACATAATTGCTTCTAGCTCTGTCCAAGATGGGTCAGAGAAGGTGGGTTCATTGTTCTTGATAGCTGCATAGTATTCCATTGTGTATATATACCACAGCTTTCTCAGCCACTCATCTGTTGTTGGGCACCTGGGTTGCTTCCAGGTTTTAGCTATTATGAATTGTGCTGCTATGAACATAGGAGTACACACCTCTTTTTGGTTGGGTGTTATGGAGTCCTTGGGGTATAACCCCAGGAGAGGAATTCCTGGATCATATGGAAGATCCATGTCTAGCCTTCTGAGAGTTTTCCAGACTGCTCTCCATAGAGGCTGTACCAATTTACATTCCCACCAGCAATGTAAAAGGGTTCCTCCGTCCCCGGGTTGTGGGTCTCTTAAATAAATGTTAGATCATTGAGACCTAGGAGGTGATGCTGCAGTGGCTAGAACTTTGGACTTTATTGTGGTCTTGAGTTTGATCTTTGGTAGTATCTGTGCTAGAGTGATGCTCTGTGTCCTTCTCCCTACCTCCTACTCCTTCCTCCTTTCAGTAATAAATAAATGTTTACGTAATGCTAGGTAATTAAGCAGTGTTAACCTTTGACAAGGGAGTCCTCAGCCTGTCAGATCTCTTGTGTCCTTAAACTTGCTCCATACAGGCAGATGGCAAAGTTAGCATTTTTGGGGGAGTTGGAGGGCTGGGGGGGCTGGGGGACTGGGGGTGGGGGACTAGTACCATTCACTTTGTGTGCAAGTACAAAGTTTGTTCTCTGGTGCAGGGAAGGTGGCAGTGACCATGTAGGCATGTCCATAGGGCTTCTTTTGCTACAAGTTCTTTGACTCCCAGGATGGGGGCTGTTGGGGTTAGCCAAAGAACATGGGAGATGTTCACATTGCAAGTTATTAAGCTGAATGAGTATTAAGCATTGCAAACACAGGGACTCCTCACTATAACCTTCAAAGTCCAGAGAAATGTGATTTCTGGTATTGCAAATTCTTGATCTCATTTATTCACAAACATTGCTGAGAAGTCTTTTCAGCTTTTTCTTTTTTTTTACTTTATTCTTTTATTTATTTTGCCACCAGGGTTATTGCTGGAGGCTTGATGCACTTCACAGTTCTATGGCTCCTGGTGGAATCCATTTTTTTTTTTTTAAGGCAGAGAAGAGAGAGATGGAGAAGTAGAGACATCACAACATTGCTCCACCACTTGTTAAGCTCCTCCCCGGTAGGTGTTCCCTTGTGCTGATCAGGGGCTTGAACCTGTGTCCTTGTACATAGTAATATGTGAGCTTAACCTGGTGCGCCACCACCCAGCCCCTGCTCTTTTGCACATGGTAAAGCTCAGAGTGGGTGAAGCATCTCCCAGTCTCAGTACAAGTCTGTTTGCTCTTTGTCATGGAGGATACTGTGGGGCAGAGTTTGGTCTCTCTCCTCTGGGGGGACACACATGCCTTGCCCAGTGTTGCAAGTCTAAAAAGGAAAAAGATATCTGTCATCATACATACTGACAAGTAATTTTTTGAAGAAAAAGACTATTTGCAAGCACAGGGAGGGTAGTGTCTTGCATGTTGCTGACATGGCAGAATTGTCACTTCCTTGGAGCCAGAGCCATTCCATATTTAGGTGAGGTGGCCTTTTTTCAGTGGGATTCGCATTTCCTTTTCTATATATTAATTAATTAATTAATTAATATGTATTTATTATTGGATAGAAAAAGAAAGAAATTGAGAGGGGAGGGGAGATAGAGAGGGACAGAGACAGACACCTGCAGCCCTACTTCACCACTTGTGAAGCTTTGCCCCTGCAGGTGGGGACAAAGGGCTTGAACCCAGGTCTCTCTTCTCCCTTTCCCCCTGTTCCTTTTCCTCCTGCCCCCTTACCTCTCTCTCTCTCTTAAAATAGAATTATTTAAAAATTTTTAAAAAAATATTTATTTATTTATTCCCTTTTGTTGCCCTTGTTGTTTTATTGTTGTAGTTATTGATATTGTTGTTGGATAGGACAGAGAGAAATGGAGAGAGGAGGGGGAGACAGAGAGGGGGAGAGAAAGACAGACACCTGCAGACCTGCCTCACCGCCTGTGAAGTGACTCCCCTGCAGGTGAGGAGTTGGGGGCTCGAACTGGGATCCTTGTACTTTGCGCCACCTGCGCTTAACTTAAAATAGAATTCTTAAAAATTTTTTTTTTTGCTGTTATCTTTACTTATTTATTGGATAGAGATAGCCAGAAAGTGAGAAGGAAACAAGGGATAGAGAAGGAGAGAGACAGAGAGACACCTGCAACACTGCTTTACCACTTGCAAAGCTTTCCCTCTGCAGGTGAGGACCAGGGGCTCAAATTTAGGTCCTGAGCCTAGTAATGTGTACTCAAGCAGGTGTACCACCAACTGTCCCCTTCCTTCCTTCCTTCCTTCCTTCCTTCCTTCCTTCCTTCCTTCCTTCCTTCCTTCTTTTGCTTTCTTGCTTGTTTGCTTGCTTGCTTTCTTAGCACTGCTCAGCTCTGGCTTATGGTGGTGTGGGGGATTGAACCTGGGACTTTGAAGCCTTAGGCAGGAGAGTCTCTTTGCATAACCATTGTTCTATCTACCCTTGTTCTCTCTCTCTCTCTCTCTCTCTCTCCCTCCCATAGAAACAGAAAAATTGAGAAAGAAGGGGAGACACAGAGAGAGACACCTGCAGCACTGTTTCAACACTCATGAGGCTTCCCCCATTGCAGGTGGGGAGCAGAGACTTGAACCTGAGTCCTTGTGCATGATAACATGTATTGGATGCACCACCTCCCAGGACCCTCAGTGGACTTTTCAAAAGTCCCACTTGTTTTAGGAGAAAACTCAAGTCATGATGCGGCCACAAGTCTGCAAGCTCAAGGTGGCTATCCACCTGTGCCCTGGCCACAACTGCTTTCGGCAGCATTCAGTTCCTTCTCCTGAGGGTACCCTGGCTGTCCCCAGAGTTGGTGCCCTGAAATGGTGACTCACACCTTTGCCCCCCCCCTTTTCCCAGAAGGGTTTGGGAAAAATCTGGGTTGATAAGATAGTCTCTGAGCTCCTCCCACCTTGAAGCACTCTGTGCTGTAGGACAGAGTGGAGACCACTTAGCCTCAGAGTATCTGAGGCAAGGTGACCTTGAGGGGTGACGCTTCTGGCTGCTTAGCTGCAGCAACTCTGGTGCTCCTTGCCTTGGTCACTTGCTGACCTTGGAGAATGCGCCCAGTTCCATATAGTTCAGGCAGGCATCACTCAGCAGGTTGGTGGCCATTCTCATGCTCTGGCCACTGTTTCTAACCCATGTATCTTGTCAAAGTCCAACATTTCTGAAATTGAGGTACACTTTAGTATCTGTCTACCATTAGTGAAATGACTTGCTCCTCTCCCCTGAGTAACATTGCTGGGTATCCTGCATTCATCAGCTTCTATTACTGTTGTTGTTGTTGTTGCTTTTATTACTAGTTAGGTCCAGGAGATAGCTCATCTGGTAGAGCGCAAACTTTGGGTGCCAGAGGACCCAGATTTGAGTTCCTGGACAACATATGAGATTATATGCAAGGGGGTAGCTTCACGAGTGGTGCAGCAGTGTTCTGGTCTTCTCTTTTTCTGTCACTCCCTATTTGAATTTTAACCTCTATCTAAAACAAACAAACAAACAAAAATTAAAAAGAGTCTGCTGGGAGTGGAGGAACACGTGGTAGTGGAGCCCCAGGGATAACCCTGGTGACAAAAAGAAAAGAAAAGAAAAGAAAAGAAAAACCCAATCAATTATTGACTTGCCTCACTTTGACACAATAATGCCAAGGATCAAACTCAGGAGCCCCTGCTTTTAGGTCCAATGCTCTAGCCACTGGATCACCTCCAGGTCTCTTAGACATGTAGGACTGTGGGAACTGTTGGTGGGCAGTCCAGTCTGATCCTTGATGCCTCCTGGGAACCACATTCTTTTAATTTTTTTTTTTTGGTTGTTGTCATTTTTTCCCTTTATTGGGGGGATTAACGTTTTACATTTGACAGTAAATACAATAGTCTGTACATGCATAATTTTTAAAAGTTTTTAAAAAAATAATTATTCACTTATTTATTTATCTGGTAGGATGGAAAGAAGTTGAGATGGAAAGGGGAGATAGAGATGGAGAGAGACACCTACAGCATAGCTACACCACTAGTGAAGCTTTCCCCCTACAGGTGGGGACCAGGGACTTGAACCCAGGCTCTTGCACATTTAACATGTGCCCTCAACTAGTTGCACCACTGCCCACACCCCCAGAAGCTACATTCTAAGCACACAGGACTTCCAGAATCCATCCTCCCAGCCTTGAGTCCAATGCTCACAGCCCTGTCCTCCTGTCCTGTCCTCCTGTCTTTCCCAAACATAGCCACTCAAACACAGATGGAGGAAGTGGTCAACTGTGGCCAGCAAGTCTTTCTGAACACCCTGGATAGCAAGACCTTCCAGACACAAATCTTGCTTAAAGGCTCTATTTGCTTTGCCCCTCCCTCTCTCATTCACTCACTCTTAATCGTTCCCTGGTTCTAACCTGAGCCCAGTCTGGCTTCCAGTGTGACTGCTCTGCTGTTCTGTCTGTGTCATTGGTTTCCTTTCCCACCACCCTCATCTTCTCCATGGCAGGACTGTCCCTGGCTCTGTTTCTGAGGTCCTGAGTGCCCAGGACAGGGCCTGACTGCTGGCAGGTGCTCTGGAAGTACTGTTGGTTTGTTAAGTTGATGTATCTTCAGCTCTGAACCAGTCTTCCTTTCCTGGAGTTTGATGACAGGCAGCATCTAGACAACGGGGCTCTAAGATCAGAGCCTTACAGGAGAGAGCTCAACTCTGAGAATGGCTAATGATGATTATTATTATCATCATCATTATTATTTCTAACCCACTGCAATTTACAAAGGGTGCGTAGAGGGAAGGAGGCACAGAAGACACACCCTCTAAACGAGGGTTAATTAGAAATCTTCCCTGCCCTCGAGTGCTTCATCAGCAACAGAACAGCTTGTAAATAAATTTAATTTCCCTCCAACTCCGCTCATCACCGGCTTAATTACAGCAGCCACGATGTGCGTGTCTGTGTGCGTGTGTGCATTCACACACGTGTGTGTTTTCATTGTTGAGACAGGGTCATTATTAAGCTGTGTCTGGAACGAGTCATTACCAAGAGCCGGGTTCCACCCTCAATAGGTGTCCTCTGAGAGCAGAGAGGAACATTTCTTGTGAACCCCAGCATTTCCAATTAAGGTGCAGGGGAGGAAGCAGGAAGCTGCAAGGCAGATTAGAATAAGATTATAAAGCGGAGAAGAAGCCTGCGAGTGAGAGCCAGCAGAAGGTTCTGGGAGCCTCAGTTAATTACTGCACCCAGGAAGATTTCCTTCTGGGTGCTGAATCCCCATTTTTCTTCTGTTGTCACTGGCCTGGCCCTGAAATCTGGGGTCTGCCAGACTCTTCTGGGGACCTCTTCTGCATTTGGGGTCCTGAGACCTGCAAAGGAGGCTTGGTTTTGGGGGGTATGGGGCAGGGTTTGACCACTTGTCTCCACTTCCTCTCTTAGATGGCTTTTCACACTTCCCTCCCCCTACTGCACAGGGGTCACTGCCAGAGACATTGCTGCCTTGGACAGAGTGCATTGTTCTAATAAGAACTATGGAAACCCAGAGTCAGAAATGAGTTAACACAAAGGAAGTCAAACCCACCAGGCTGAGTTCCAATTGTCTGCAGGAAATGCCCTGCCCAGGGGGGCCTTTGAGGGAAGATTGAAGTTCTTTCTGCCTGGTGCTCCAAAGCACAGTGTTGTGCAAAAAGTCTTAATTTTTTTCCTTTCCTTCCACTCTGCCTCTCAAACTGCCTCTCCCACCCCAGCAATGATTGTGTCTGCTGATAAGCAGAGGAAAGGGTTCGCTTTGTGGGGCTAATAAACTTCTCGTGGTGTAGAGAGGGAGCCCCTGGCTGAGCTTTGTGCACAGGTGTCCCAGCGGCACAGTGTGCCTGTCCCTGCTCTCAGGGACCAGCTGCAGAAGCCCCTTCTGCCCCCTGGCTTCCCCTTCTGGATCAGGAGGTTCTCAGAGTGGGAGAGCACCCTCGAGTCTTGATCATCCACCCCCTCCATATGCCGAGAGTCCCCCACATCCAGCCTATGTCTTTCCAGGCTCTGCTTGAATGCCTCCAGAAATGGGAGGTTCACCTCCTCTTAAAGCCACCCGGGCCCTCCTGGAAGCCCCTTTGTCCTGTTTATGGAGCACTTGCAGCAATGACTTCATTAAACAGGTAGTATGGGGGAGGGTCAGGAGATAGCTCAGCAGGTAGAGTGCACACTTTACCCTGTGTGAGGATCTGTGTTCGAGCCACCACATAGGAGCACCTGCGTGAGGGAAACTTCATAAGCAGTGGAGTGGTGCTGTGGTGTCTCTCCTCTATTATCTTTTATTGAAGGGGTGGTGAAATTGTGCAGGTGTGTGGCCTGGCAATAACCCTGCTGGTTAAAAAACAAGCAAATGTTCCTGAGATTGGCCACCAGACTTGGAATCTGAGGCTGATTTACAACCCAAGATGGGATCTTGGCTAAGATTCAGAGGCTCAGGAGTTCAGAGATTGTATCTCTGATGCCTGCCAGTGAGAGGCAGCCCCTGGCTCACACACAGCCCAGCTTAGCTGTTGTGGCTGGTCATGCCCTGCTGGTGAGCAGAGGTCAAGTATGCCTGGGCTGTTATTTTCTCTCTAAACACTTGAATTTCTTCATTTTATGTCATTGCTGTGACTTTACTGCTCTGGGCTCTTTTCCAGGTCGAAAGCAAGAGAGACACAGAAGGAGAGACAGCGAGAGGCAGAGAGGCAGAGACAGAAAAAGTCTATTAAAAATATGCTAATAACAAGTTTTGTTTCATAGTAAGTAAATTGCAGCCAGCTGCCTTTGGGACTCTAGGCTATTCCCCGCCCCCATGCAAATGCCCGTCGACGCAAGTACGCCCCCCAGAGGCAAGAAATGTTTTTTTTTAAGCTGATAAAGTTTTGCCCACAGAGGTAAAAAAGGCCCCCTCAGGCCTTCCCTTAGCAGCACACTGGTTCTTGTTACTTGCTTGCATGTTTCTCCATGTTTGTGCCAGTTTCTTTTTATAAAAATGCCTGTACAATATAGGTTTCTGTTCACCCCACACCCTTGATACTGTAGTCATTTAGTTAAAAAGAAAAGGGAGAATTGTTGTATGCTTTACATTGGGTTCTAGTTCTCCCCCGCCAAGAGAATTGGATCAGTCCTGCTAATTTCGCGGGCCCGCTTGGCCCCGCCCCAAGGAACCCCGAGAGAGGGTTCCTGAGTTCCAGAGAGAGAGTTAGAGAGTTACACAGTTGGAGAGTTGAAGAGTTGCAGAGGGCCAGAGGTCCTGAGTTCGAGAGTAAGAGAGAGTGCTTGCGCCGCCGCAAAGAGACAGCAGAGTTCTGTTTGGTGATTAGTTTGTCTTAGTTTATGAACCGTTGTTCCTGAATAAAGAAATACAGCTTCCCTGCCCAGCCGTTGTCTCCATGTCTCTGTTACCCGCCCGTGAAGCTAGCCCGGCCAGCTGGAGCCGTCCGAATTTTAACAACACATTGGGTAGTTCTCCCCCGCCGAGAGAATTAGATCAGTTCAGTTAATTTCGTGGGCCTGCTTGTCCCCGCCCCGAAGGAACCCCGCCAGAGTTCCAGAGTTCCACAGTTCAGGGGGTCCCAGAGTTGCAGAGTAAGAGAGAGTTCCTGAGTTCCAGAGTAGGAGAGAGTGCTTGTGCCGCCGCAGAGACAACAGAGTTCTGTTTGGTGATTAGTTTGTCTTAGTTTATGAATCATTGTTCTTGAATAAAGAAATACAGCTTCTCTGCCCAGCCGTTGTCTCCGCGTCTCTGTTACCCGCCAGTGAAGCCAGCCCGGCCAGCTAGAGCCTCCGAATTTTAACAAGAGACCACAGCACCAAAACTTCCTTCAATGTACGGGGGGGGGGGGGTCGGGCTCAAACTTGGGTCACACACATGGCAAAGCAATGCACCATCCAGGTGAGGTCTTTTGGTAGTCCTGCCTGGAATGGTTTTGGGTAGAATTGCATCTCTGGAGGTGGAGCCAAGATGGAGGCTTGGAGACAACACCTGGTGTGAGCTCTGCAAGGAAGCTGCTTTCAACCTGGGAATCTTAGCCACTGGGTTCCAGATGATACCATGGTGCCAATCTTACTCCCCTGGGCAGATGACTCCCTCCATGTGAAGGAGAGAGAACCAGAGTATCATTCTGGCACATATGATGCTGGGGATTGAACTCAGAATCAGGCTTGAGAGATCAGTGATTTATCAATTGGATCACCTGGGCTACTGACTCCAGACTCTTTCTCAGACCTTGTATGATTTAGGGTTTGGTCATAGGTCCTGGGCCTTCCTTAAGCCTGATGTTTTCTTTGCTGTGTGATGTAGATACACTGTCCTCTTTTTGCTGCTGTTCTTGCTCTTTCTCCTCCTCCTCCTCCTTTCCTTCTCTTCCATCTCTTCCTCCTTCAGCTCCTCCTCCTTCATGGAAATAGAGTTTTATGCATGGGCACTTCTATTTATTTATTTATTTATTTATTTATTTAGTATCTTATTTTTATTGTCACCAGGATTTTTGCTGGAGCTCAGTTCCAGCAGTATGAATCCACTGCGAGGGGATGGGGAGATAGAGAGGAAGATAAAAATAGATACCTGCATACCTGCTTCACTGATCATGAAGCAGACCTCCTACAAGTGGGGAGTGGGGCTTGAACCTTGGTGCTTGAGCTTGGTAATATGTGTGCTTAACTTGGTGCACCACTGCCCAGCCCCCTGCATGGGCACTTCTCCATCTGACTACATTTCATTCATTCATTCATTCATTCATTCATTCATTCATTCATATAGACCTACCCTGCACAAAGCTTCCTCTGTTGTACCTCCCATATTGTGCTTGGGCTCGAATCTGGGTAAGGCACATGGAGTAGACCATCAGATTTTCTTGCCTTAGAACTCTTTCCTCCGTGTGCTAATCTGGGCCCTTCTGACCCCCAAGTCTCAGCTCTCACCTCTGAGTGCCTGCCTCCCCTCACTAAGGTGGGCCTCTCAATTCCCCCCGAGCACTGACCACTCATAACTGTGCTTTGATCCCTCTGCATATCTGCTGTGACTCTCCCTAGAGAGGGGAAGCTCTTGAGGGAAGGTGTCCCCTCCTTCCCAGCTGTGTCCCCAGCACAGGAACTCAGGAAGCGTTTGTGAACAAATGGTTGTGTGCTAAATTCTTTAGTTCCTCCTGGAGAGGGAGGACCCTTGGTCGGGTGCCTCAGTGAGACCTCCAGGATATGCTCTCTGATTCACTGCTTCCCGGCTGGCAGAGGGAGGGGACTCTTAGAATCACTGCTTCCCAGAAACATCCAGTTAATTTCCCCCCACCTGTATTCCCCCATGGGAAAAAGAACTCTGGGGCTTTCTGGAATCCTTCCTGGCTTGGTCCCTAGAAGGTAGGCTGGCTTGTCCCTCTCTGTTTATTTGTTAATGATGGAACCAGGGAAGCAGCTCAAGTTCTTTTCTAGGGAGGAGACATGACCTCTTTTGCCATTTGGTGGAGGGAGGGGAGAGAAAGTGTTGAGTGACAATTAGAGAACTTCTGGAACTTTCCCTGGGATCCTTGAATCTGAGGAAGAGGTTCTAACCCTCCCTTCCTCTCCCTTCTCCTTCCCTTGAGCTACATGCTCAGCATGTATGTGTGTGCATTCGGGTGAGCCACGCCAGAGATGGCACCACTCCTTCCCTTCCCTTCAAGATCACTGTCTGGACTCTTTCTCCAGGCTTCTATGTCCTCTGCAGTATTGGGCCTAGAGGGTGTGAAGCAGAAGGCAGGCCATGTGCTCAGGAGTCAAGTAAGCTCTTGGAGTCCTCAGTCTCCCTGTACACCATGATGTCTGAGACATTGTGTTGGGGAGACTTTATTATTTCAACCCTGTTTCAGTAGAGCTCAGGACAGTATTTAGGGGTGAACTGTTGATACTTGTTGAATATATTGGGTTGTTGAGAAAGCTGTGACATATTTTTGCAAAATAGAACATAGAAAAAATACATCTTGATTTTTCCAACAACCCAATAACTTGCTAGTCCAAACTCACAGTGGGTTGGCCTGGAGATTACTGCATTTCCCTAGGCCTTCCTTCTAAGGGTTCTGAGCTTAGTGGCCCTGTGACCTGCACCTTCAGAAACCTGCACCCACCGCAGAATCTTGCTAATGCCAAGATTCTGAGAGCCAACCCATTTGTGGAGCAAAGAAACCTTTCCTGAGGTAGAGCAGCCCCCATTGGGGCTCACCATGTATTACTGGAACCTGTCCTGTGCATATTTCACTTGGCACTTGAATGTCCATATAGTTTCCTTCCAGGTGAAGCTTGAAAGGCAGGCTCTAGAAATGACCCCTGGAAGTGATGGTGACCAGGACACAGGGTGGAGTGGAGCAAAGTATGTAAAGAGGACAAAAGGGGACAAGATAGGGTGAAGTTTGGCATCCTGTTCTGATGAAATGACACACTGTGTGTGTGTGTGTGTGTGTGTGTGAGAGAGAGAGAGAGAGAGAGAGAGATCTTGTTTATCGAAGTGACCACAGTGCCAACCTGGTGACCTTTCAGGTGACATTAACTATTTTCTTCCCACTTGTCTGTATAACTTGTTTCTTCCTCAACTTTACACTTACCAATCATTTTGGAATAACCTGAAGGGTCCCAAGTTTGATCTGCAGCATTACAGATGCCAGAATGATGTTCTACTTCTTTCTCATGTTGATAAATGAAAAATCAAAAAAAAAAAAAAGAATTAGCTACAAAACTTGCCTATTTATGGAAAAGAAAGGTACTTGGGCATATACAAACAATTAGGGGATGTTTAGAGAGACCCCTGTTTGGCCCTTGGGATAAACCCAAGGTCAGAATTACTGTGGGAATTTTGGGTAGAGGCCCCTGGTCTCCACAGAACCCCACTCTCTGGACCTTGTGTCCTTGTCTTTTCATGGGGTGGTGCTTTGCTGTGAGGAGGAAGTGACACTCCTTAGCTCTGCCTCATCTCTGCTTTTGTGCCTGGGAACTGGGACAACAACACCTTCCTTGTCTCTGTGAACATGTGTGACGTTTTCCCTATGGGCAGGAGTGCCTGTTTATATTGTGGCTTAGGCTTCACTGTTTTACCCCTTTCTGCACTTGAGGAGTGACTCTAGAGGGACTCAGAGCTTACTATTCCCAAGAAGCACTTGCATGCTAGGGTGTACCTTGTTTCCTTAGGAATTGGAACCCCTGCCCTGCCACTCTCTAACCGTGACCTTCCCTTCTCTCGGCCTCAGTTTCCCCACCTGAAACTGAGCTACTTCATACCTGCTTTCTAGTGCAGCAGGTCTATCAGTTACCAGATGAAATGACCCTTCTCTCCACTGGAGGAGGAACTCCTTGGGAAAGGTGCCCAAAAATCTTTCAGTCAGGAGCTTTGAACTCTGACCCTGCCATACTGTTCCTGCCACCAGTGACTCTGGTCTGATGAGTCAGCTGTGATTTCTTAGCAACTGGCTCTGTTTGGCCAGCCCAGCCGTCAGACACTCTCCCAGGGAGAGAGCTCGAACAATTTTTTCCATTCCATGTGCACTCCTGGAAGGGGGCCAGGGATGCATTTTAGGCAGTACCTGCCTCCTCCTGAAATTAGTCTGTTTCCATTCTCATCTCCCCAAAGGTGGTTTTCCAGACATGGCTATGACTCACAAGCTCTGCCCCTTCACAGGAGGGTTAGGAGATTGGTGAGAAGTCAGAGCGGGAGCACTGATTTCTGTTGTTTTCTTTGAAAGATTCAGAGGAAAATCTGCATTTGCTTAAAAATTATTGACTTCAGGGAGTCGGGCGGTAGCACAGCGTCTTAACCGCACATGGCGCAAAGCGCAAGGACTGGTGTAGGGATCCTGGTTCCAGCCCCTGGCTCCCCACCTGCAGGGGAGTCGCTTCATAGGCGGTGAAGCAGGTCTGCAGGTGTCTTTCTTTCCCCCTCTCTGTCTCCCCTCCTTTCTCGATTCTCTCTGTCCTACCCAATGACAGCAGCAGCAACAACAACAATAATAACCACAACACTGATAAAACAACAAGGGCAACAAAAGGGGAAAAATGGTCTGCAGTAGTAGTGGATTTGAGGTGCAGGCACTAAGCCCCAGCAATAACCCTGGAGGCAAAAAAAATTGACTTCAGGCTGGAAGGGGCAGCATACTGGTGATGCAAAAAGACTTTCATTCCTGAGGCTCTGAGGTCTCAGGTTCAATCTCCAGCACCACCATAAGCCTGAGCTGAGCAGTGCTCTGGTCTCTCTGTTTTTCCCTCTATATCTCTCTCATTAAAATAATAAAAATATTTAAAAAATTACTGACTTGGGGTTGCCTTGTAGAAGGGGTTCTGTCCTAGAAGGATCTGCTGTCTTCATCTCAGTCAGCATTCTTTCATTCACTCATTCACTCATTCACTGAGTAAATAGCTACCATGTACCTCCTATATGGCCTGGTCTGCTATAAGTGCTGTGGGTGCCCAGTGAACAAAGTCCCTGTAGAAGCAAGGCCTTCGGAACTATCTCTTTTCTCAGATGAGGAACGTCCCCTCCCTCCTCTGATCCTTTCTCCCCATACCCACCACACTGGACTGGAGGGGGGTGGAGAAGATGCTCTGGGCCCTTTGGAAGTAAGGACTATCTCTGGCTCGACCATCTCTTCCCCATGGCCTGAAAAAACCATTGATTGCACTGACTCCTGGCTCACAGCCTTCCCCAGCTAAAAGGTCCCAGTCTACCACCACTCATCTCTGTACATCTTTTTTGTTCTTATCACTATTTCTCAACTGCTCTGGGATGAGTTTTTCAGATGGAAAGAGTGAAAGAGACACATGGAGAAACAACCACAGTGCCAAAGCTCAGACTCTAGTACTTCCACATGGTATGTGAGAGCACTCAAATCTGACATGGCAAAGTAGCTCTCCTCCCAGGTGAACTATTGGGAGGCCCCTCTAGCTTCCGATGCCAACTCCTATGCTCCCCTGTGAATATTCCAGGGGTCCCCGTTTCCCACTGTGTGTGTGTGTGTGTGTGGGTCGGGTGGTGTCAACTGCGAGGCATCTCGGCAATTCCTAATTCTTGAGAATTCTGTTTGGTGACACGTGTTAGCGTTTAATAGACACACTGCCACCTCCCCTCTCCCTATTGTGACAGGCTCCTGGCAGAAGTCTTTTGAGGCACAGGGTAATTGCACCACGCTGGGAACGGGAAGGCCACGTCGTGCTTGAGTGCGTCTCAAAAACCAGCTCCACAATAGACAGTCAGGTATGCACTTTCCTTGGCTTCAAGGTAATGATTTAAACTTAATTCGACCCTTGATGAGGGAGCCTGGGCTTCCGGTCAGACATAGCTTTTGAGTGTGGGGCCGGCCTGCCAGGCCTTCAATGGTAGCACAAATAATTCCTTCATAACAAGTGCCTTTCAGAGGATGTCTGCCGCTGACAGCTAATATAGAATTATTGCCCCTGAATGCATTTCTGTAATTACTTCCCAGAGATCTGTCTTTGTGTTAGAAGACATTTCACACTTTAGTAACATAAGTGTTTGGGGAGAGCAACGAGCAGTAATTATGAGCAGGCTTTCTGCGAAAATAAACCTAAAAAATTATAAAAGCTAATGCTCAAATTGGTTAGAGTCAAGGAGGAATTGCATTGGAATTGAATTTCATGTATATTTATTCCAAGTCTAATAACCTTTCCTGGACAGGAAGCTTTTTTTTCCTTTCCCTTCATCTTTCCCTCTTTAAACAAAAGGCAATAATGGTAGACAACCCGCTTTCTAATTTTTTGAGTGATACGGAAGCTGAAAACTGATTAAAAGTGACACGTTGCTGGAGACTGAATCAAAAAGCCTTTTCGTGGAGCCCTGATAGGAGACATCTGTGGTAATGGAAAATGAAATGATTCACAGTGTGATCAATAAAAAATTAGCAGCATTTAATAAAAGGTTTCTGCTCCATGTTGACTGAAGAACATCATGAGCAGTTTGAAACTGGAGTTAAGTGATGGTTTGAGGATGAGAGGGGCGGGGGGTAGGGGGGTGACTTGTGGGGAGTGGGGTGCTTGTGCTTATAGATTACTGGTATATTGGCCACCATGGAGGAGGCAACCATGCCCCTGGGGTGAGTCTGGAAACTTCCTTCATGCTGCCCACTTGACCTCTGATCTGCAGTTGGTCCTCTCCTGCTCTCTGCTCCTCCTCATGCAGGAAAGCAAGTGATGTGTGCCTGGGGTGGGGTGGGGGGAGGGCCACCTTACTTGATGGGCACCTCAGTGATGCCTGGGCTCTTTAAAAAAAAAAAAATATATATATATATATATACATACATATGTAATATGTATTAATGATTTAATTGTGATTTGCAGGATTATAAGATAATAGTGGGGGGTGGGGGTGTTGTCCGGGAGATGGTGCAGTGGATAAAGCACTCGAGTCCCAAACATGAGGTCCCGAGTTCAATCCCTAGCAGTGTATGTACCAGAGTGATGTCTGGTTCTTTTTCTCTCTCCTCCTATCTTTCTCATTAGTAAATAAATAAAATCTCTAAAAAACAAAAACAGTGGGGGAGGGAGGCAGATGGTGGCGCACCTGGTTGAGCACACATGTTGCAGTGGGTTAGAGCTCCCGGTCTCCAACTGCAGGTGAAAGCTTCACAAGTGGTGAAGCAGGGCTGCAGGTGTCTCTTTGTCTCTCTCTGTCTCCACCTCCCCCCTTCCTCTCAATTTCTGGCAGTCTCTATCCAATAAATAAATAAAGATAATAATAATAATAGAAATATAATAGGAGTATAATTTCACACTACTCTCACTACCACGGATCTGTGCTCCCATTCTCTTCCAATGGTAACCCACAGCCATAGATATGGGTTGATTATGTTGTATGTATGTGTGTGTATGTGTATATCTTTTTTCAAGTTCTTATGTTTCAATTCTATATATTCCATACATGAGTGATCATCTCACCTTTGTCCTTCACTTCCTTCCTTACTTCACTAAGCAGAATCACTGCCACCTCCTTCCATTTGATCCCAGAGGACACATTATAGTCTTTTGTTTTAACTGCTGTGTAGTACTCCATTGAGAATATGTCCCATGACTACTACTATGTCTCCTCTCCTCCTTTTTGTATTTATAAGACTCAAATAAGTGATTTTTGTTGCATTGTTAAAGGCCTCCTCCCAACAGTAAGTATTCCTCATAGCTGCCCCTGCCCCCAACCCCATATTTTAAACTTTAAATCAGGAAAATGGAAAGGGTGCTTTGGTTCTTCACATACCTTGTCTGGCTTCCTGCCTTCTCAGCTGCGTTAGGATCCAGGGTTCTGAAGACGCTGGGATGTCTCTCTGTCTATTGGTAGGGCACCTTGCGCATGCTGAGTGTGCTACTATTTGTTGTCTCTTCAGGCGCTGCCTCCGTGTTCTCTGGGAAAGTGGTCTCTGTGCCCAGTGGCCTCTGCTGTGTCCACAGCGAGTGGGGTCCTGGCCTCTCAGAGCTGGTTGGGAATTCTGGGGTTGGAGGGTCCTAGGTAGTGACCGAGAAGGCAGAGAGAGTGAAAGACGCACATAACACGGAAGCTTCCTTCAATGCAGTGGAGACTGGGCCCAAACCTGGCTCAGATACATAGCAAATGAGGTTGGCACTAAATTTTTTGAAATTTAGTGTGTTTGTGTGTGTGTGTGTGGGGGTGGTCGGGTGGTAGTGCACATGGCTCCAAGCGCAGAGACTGGTGTAAGGGTACTGGTTCGAGCCCCCGCTCCCCACCTGTAGGGGGTCGCTTCAGAAGTAGTGAAGCAGGTCTGGAGGTGTCTTTCTCTCCCCCTCTCTGTCTTCCCCTCCTCTCTCCATTTCTCTCTGTCCTATCCAACAATGACATCAATAACAATAATAATAACCATAACAATGATAAAACTAGGGCAACGAAAGGGAAAAAATAGTGAGAGAGAGAGAGAGAGAGAGATATTTAGTGTGTATGTATGAGAGAGAGAGATATGAAAGAGGGAACAGAACTAGGTCATATGTGGTGTCTAACCTTGTATATATGCCACCTTCCAGACTTCTCTGTTCACTTTTTCCCTGGGGTGAATGTAACATGTACTGGGTGCTAGGTACTCCCAAAGAGAATTATTAGTCCAGGCTTAAGTTCATACAAAAAGAAGTGGATTTTTAAAAATTAATTAATTAATTAATTTTTGTCTTCAGGATAATCTCTGGGGCTTAGTGTCTGCACTATGAATCCTGGAGGCCATTTTCCCCCCATTTGTTGCCCTTGTTGTCATTGTTATTGCTGTTGTTGGATAGGACAGAAAGAAATTGAAAAAGGAGGGGAACACAGTGAGGGGGAGAGAAAGATAGACACCTGTAGACCTGCTTCACTGCTTGTGAAGGTGAGGAGCCAAGAGCTTGAACTGGAATCCTTATGCCAGTCCTTGCTTTTTGTGCCATGTGCACTTAACCCGGTGCTACCACCCCACCCCCGTTTTTTTTTTTTTTTTTTTTTTTTTTACTTTAAGATAGAGGCTGAGAGAATGAAAGAGACCACAAGACCAAAGGTTTCCTACATGTGGTAGGGGCCAGGCTTGACCCTGGGTCACACACATGGCAAAGCAGCACACTATCCTGGTGAGCTATTTCATAAACGTGAAGCACAATAGATTTTTTAAAAAATTTTTTTCTTTTTACCATAGCATTGCTCAACTCTGGGTTATGGAGATGCTTGGGATTGAATTTGGGATCTTGGAGTCACAGGAAAGTCTGGTGCAATTCTGTTGGTGCTATCTTCTCTGCCCTCATACTTTCATTTACAAATGGGACTAGTGAGACCTAACAGATTCTCCTATGACTGTGGTGTTGCCCTGGGCTCTGGACTCTGCCAGCCTTCCACCCCAGCTGTTCTTACTCTGTCTCTCACTGGTCATCATTGGGGGGCACACACCCCTTTCTGGCCCTTTTCAACCCTCTCCACCCCACAAGGATCCCCTTTTCTGCAGTGGTCACAAGGGACTGATTTGTGCCCTAGCAACCTCTGGCCTGGAGTTCTGCTCCTGACTGGGGAGCAATTAGGAGTGCCAGGTCACAAATGAGCTGGATTTATCGAGCACCCCACGTTGCCCAGAGCCCTGCTCCGGCTGCCCTCCAGCTCTGCTCTGCCATCTCCTTCCTGCCACCCTTGGTGACAGAACATGACAGCAAGGAGAAGGCAGAGTGGGCCTGGACTCAGGAGGTCAGGGGGAGGTGACAGCGCACAATTTTCAGGGCTACGGGGTGGTTTAGTCCGGCAGTTCTTCATTATTGCATGTGGTGAGAGTGGTTTTATTAAGATTGTGAGGCTTGCAGAAGCTATACTGTTTGCAGCTTGGTAGGAAAGAAAACATTGGTTTCTCCTCTGACTCTGTTTTATTATTATTATTATTTTTAAACAGAGCTGTTTGGTTCTGGCTTATGGTGGTGTTGGGGATTGAACCTGGGGCTTTATAGCCTTAGGCATGGAAATCTTTTGCAGAACCATTATGCTGTCTTCCCCACCTTTTCTTTTTCTCTCTCCAAATACATATATATATGTGTGTGTGTGTGTGTGTGTGTATACATACATACATATGTATATATATATGTGTGTGTATGTGTATATATAATTTATTGGATAAAGACAGAGAATGGAGCAGAAGGGGAAGAGAGACACCTGGAGATCTTCTTTACCCACTCATGAAACTCCCTTCCTCCTACCCCCATAGGTGCGGATCAGGTTCTTGAACCTGGATCCTTGTGTGTGATCAGCCAGGTGTGATACCACCTGGCCCCTTCCCTTTTCTTTTTTATGGCATTTTCTCCTCTCTTTATGGTCTGCACTACTGTCCCTCCTGCCCACCTGCCCACCTGCCTGCTTTTCTTTGCTCTCCTTTCTCTCACATCTTAGTTGGGAGCCCTGCGAAGATGTGGACTGGGCTTTGAGCTGGACTTCCGCAGAGAGAGTAGAGCTCATTTCCATTCCTGGACACCCAGGAAGGGCCAGGCACTTGGAATAAGCAGTAGCTTCAGCTGGCTCTGCTGCTCTATTTTCTTTTTTTCCTTTTTTTAATTTTAATTTTTATTTATTTATTTTCCCTTTTGTTTCCCTTGCTTTTTAAAAAATTGTTGTTGTAGTTATTATTGTTGCTGCTATTGATGTTGTCATTGCTAAATTGGACAGAGAGAAATGGAGAAAGGAGGGGAAGACAGGGAGGGGGAGAGAAAGACAGACATCTACAGACCTGCTTCACCACCTATGAAGCGACTCCCCTGTAAGTGGGGAGCCAGGGGCTTGAACTGGGATCCTTACGCCACTCCTTGTGCTTTGCGCCATGTGCGCTTAACCCTCTGCACTACCGCCTAACTCCCTGCTGCTCTATTTTCTATTTGGGTGCACCAACACACTTGTGTCAAGATTACACATAGTAGGTATTTGGTTAGTATGTGTTGACTGATTTGAGATGTGTAGTGTATTTGTTTCCATGTCAGAGCTGTTTTGGAGGGGACTGACTGTTGCTCAGGGTCTGGCAGGGGGGGCATTTGCAAAGTCACTGGATGGAACCCCTGATGGGTATTCTCGAAGCCTGAGCTGGATGGAGAAGGTGATAAGTTGTTGCTGTTTTTTTTTTTTTTTTAAATATTTATTCATTTGTTTATTTTCCCTTTTGTTGACCTTGCTGATTTTATTGTTGTTGTACTTATTGTTGTTATTGATGTCGTCTTTGTTAGGACTGAGAGAAATAGAGAGAGGAGGGGAAGACAGAGAGGGGAGAGACCTGCTTCACTGCCTGTGAAGTGACTCCCCTACAGGTGGGGAGCTGGGGGCTCGAACCTGGATCCTTATGCTGGTCCTTGTGCTTCGCGCCACGTGCGCTTAACCCACTGTGCTACTGCCCGACTCCCTGTTGTTGCTGTTTTAAGCTACTTTATTTATCTATCTATTTTATAGGACAGAGAGAAACTGATAGGGGAAGGGAAGATAGATAGATAGATAGATAGATAGATAGATAGATAGATAGACAGACAGACAGACAGACAGATAGGGGAGACCTACAGCACTCAGCGCTGTTTTACCACTCATGAAACTTCCCTCACCACAGGTAGGGACCAGGGGCTTGAACCCTGGTCCTTGTGCATGGTAATTTGCGTGCTCAACTGGGTGCACCACCACCAGGCCCCAAGGTGGTAAGTTTTCTAGATGAGGAAACGGAACTAAGGCCATGCAGGAATGAACTTGAGCCAAGGTTCTGACCTGAAAAGGAGAGATATTTCTGTGTTGTCCAATAAGCAGTCCACCCTGAAATCTAGGAGCTTTACAATTTTGGCTGGGTGGACCCTTAGCTGGGGGGGACTTCCCCACACCCACCCCCCAAAGGCGAAGCCAACCCTCTGAGGTCTGTTCTTTAGTTCATTCCTTTTAAAATTTTGTTTATTTATTTATTTTAAAACTTTATTTATTTGATTTTACATAACAAAAAATTGAGAAGGAAAGGGAATGAAAAGGGAAAGACAGAAAGCAGCATTGCTTTACTGTTCATGAAGCTTTCCCTCTGCAGGTGGGGACTGGGACTCAAACCTATAGCCTTGCTCATTGTAACATGTGCCCTTAACAGGGTGTGCTACCACCCAGACCCTTACTCATTCCAAAATGATTCACTTAGAGGGGTCTGGAAGTGATGCACTCAGTTGAGCACACATGTTACTATGTTTGAGTGCCTGAGCTCAAGACCCCCGGTCCCCAGGGGTAAGGGGACAAGCTTCTTGAGTGCTGGAGCAGCGTTGCTGATGTCTCTTTCTTCCCCCACCTCCATTTTTCTTTGTCTCTGTCCAAAAAATGACTGTTGGTAGTGGTGGATTCATCGTATAATTACCCAGCCCCTGAGATAACACTGGTGGCCAAAAAATGAAGGAAAGGGAGAAAGAAATCATAAATTTATTTTGTTTGAGAGAGAGAGAGATCAGAGTATCACTGAGACATATGTGATGGTGGGAATTGTATCTGGGCCCTCAAACATATGAAACATGCACTCTACTTGTTGAGCCACTTTATCTCTTTAAGAGTTTAAGTCAAGTGGTCCCGGAGGTAGCTCAGTGGATAAAGCATTGGACTCTCAAGCATGAGGTCCTGAGTACAATCCCCGGCAGCACATGCATCATAGTTATGTCTGGTTCTTTATCTCTCCTCCTATCTTTTTCATGAATAAATAAATAAAATCTTTGAAGAAAAAGAGTTGGAGTCAAGCAGTCTGGAAGGTGGCTCATTGGGTGGAGCTTTGGATTTGGAAATATCAGCATTAGAGTTAGATTTTTGGCAATACATGTGTCAGATGGATGCTCTGTCTCTCTCTGTTTCATTCACTCTCTCTCATGTTAATGAATATATAAATATTAAAATTAAAAAAGAAGACTTGAACTTGATAATTAAAATCCAGAGAGGGAGTTGGGCAGTAGCACAGCAGGTTAGACTCAGGTGGCGAAAAGCACAAGAACCGGCAAGGACCCCAGTTTGAGCCCCCAGCTCTCCACCTTCAGGGGAGTCACTTCACAGGCGGTGAAGCAGGTCTGCAGATGTCTATCTTTCTCTCCCCACCTCTGTCTTCCCCTCCTCTCTCCGTTTCTCTCTGTCCTATCCTACAACAATAATAACTACAACAATAAAACAACAGGGGCAAAAAAAGGGAATAAATAAATATTTTTTAAAAATCCCGAGAGACCCTTTACAAATATGGACTTCTTTTAAAAACAAACAAATAACTTTGAGTGCTGGTAGATAGTTCACCTGAAATAGCATGGGCCAGACAAGGGTTTGATATCTGGGATCATATGTGAGCATCAGAGAAGTAGGGGAAGCTCCATGGATGGTAGAATGGTGCTGCAGTATCTCTTTCTCTCCTCTCTCTATCTGAAATAAAAAGAATAAGAAAGCCTGTCTGGGAATAGTGGAATGGTGCCTGCATAAGTCTCCAGTGCCAGAAAAAGTAAACAAATCAATCTACTAATATATCATACTACATGATAACCTGTAGAGGACTTTAGTGGTGTCTTTTCCCCCTTGGGTGGGTGTATGTTCCCTTGGGGTTGTGAGATTTGCTCCACTCATGAGCTCAGTGACCAAGTGGGCTGTTTCAGTCGCTGGAGCCTGTTTTTCTTTCTGTGAAACAGGTCTCATGTCTCCTTTGGTGGGCCACACGCACCTCACTTGGGGGAAGGATGCAAATGGATTGGCAAGTCTGGACATTGGTAAGCCATTGCCACTGGGCTGCTGATCATTTCCACCTGAGGCTCTAGAGTTCCAGATAAAGAGGCATTTTCAGGGATGTCCTGGCCTTTTTTTTTTTTTTAAAGTTTAAAATATTTATTCATTTATTAATGAAGGAGAGAGAACCAGAGCATCGCTCTGGCACATGTGATGCCTGTGATTGAACTTAGGACTTCATGCTTGAGAGTCCAGTGCTTCACCCACTGTGTCAACTCCTGTGTCATGGTCCTGGTCTGTCTCTAACTCCAGGAAGAACATCTCAGCAAACCTTGTATGGTGCAGCCTGGGTCAGTCAGTTGCACCACTTTGGCCAGGGCTTTGAAATTCCATCCATAGAGCCCACAGCATCCTCTCCCCCCACCCCATAGCCATCTGGAGGTTGTTTCCTTATTCTAGAAGTGACTGTCTTGGACAGTGTATTATGTGTTAAAATATTTGCCTCTGGCTTTGCCGCCAAGGGACCCCTTTAGGCTGAGTATTAAATGTTACCCCGATGCCTGCACCACAAATATTTTAAACCTGCAGATAAATAGTGGCTGCCTGGTGCAATCTGGGGCCACTAGGAATCAGAGTGTCTTATTGGGGCTGGCAGGTACCTCACCCAGCCCCTTGCCCTCCACCCCAATTGCCTCTGTGTGCCTGATAACATCTTTTTAAAAATATTTATTTATTTATTCCCTTTTGTTGCCCTAGTTGTTTTATTGTTGTGGTTATTATGGTCATCGTTGTTAGATAGGACAGAGAGAAATGGAGAGAGGAGGGGAAGACAGAGAGGGAGAGAGAAAGATAAGACACCTGCAGACCTGCTTCACTGCCTGTGAAGTGACTCCCCTGTAGGTGGGGAGCCAGGGGCTCGAACTGGGATCCTTGTCGGTCCTTGAGCTTTGTGCCATGTGCGCTTAACCCACTGTGCTACCACCCGACTCCTGAGAACATGTTCTGTTCCTTAAGAGGGACAGGAGCTGAGCCAAAGTGTTGCTCTCATGCCCAGGCTGCCCTTGAACTTCCCCTACCTTGGGAGCCTGCTATCCAGAAGCTGTCTGGAGGAGGCACACAAGTTGGTTGGGCATGTCTTCGACATCCATGATGTTTGATCTTGGTGGACTAAATGTTTTGGCAGTGATGGCCACCGGCCCTGGTACTGTGTGCCCTGTGGGAAGACATCAGTGATGTTCCAGGGAATGGGAAGTAGGTTTGTGCTTGTGAACATATGGCCCCGAGCTGGGAGACAGAGCCCTGCAGAGTCACACTGTGTGCTGCAGAAGCTGCGGCTGTCCTTTCTTCCCAGCCTGCACCATTCGGAGGGGAGACAGCCCAAAAGTGATTCAGGTCTCTCCTCTCTGGGGCTGTATATGTTTTTCTCCGTGTGGACATTTTAGTGCCTTTTCAGGGGGGTGTGGGTCCTGACAGTCTCCATCCTTGGGAATCAGTGGGGCTTCCTGCTGCAATCTCCCTTGAGGTCCAGTGTCTCCAGCTCTGGTCCGAGGCCTGATTTGAATGAGACCACTAGCAGTCAAGCAGTAGCTGGAACTACCTCCTTCTTTACTGTGGGCTGGGCATCTGGCTGGGGAGAAGCCTTCCTCGTCCCTGCAGACCTGGGTGGGAAATGTTGGCTGCATTGGCCAACTTTGCTGTGGTGAGGGCAGCTGGTCAACTGCATGTCTGGTCCAAGGGGGTCTCCCCATTGGGACAAGAGGCCTTACTTGAGCCAGTGCTTCAGCCAGCTGAGATCTTTGGGCGCTGCCTCTTTTTGCCCAGGTCCTTCAGGAGTGGACAAAGATTGGACAGGGGATAGGTAATGACGGAGCAGGGATGGTCCATCGATTTGATCCTGGGGGCTCACTGAGCATCTGCCCAGAGTGGGACTCAGGTCCTCTGTGTCCTTTGCCTTCAAGGGGGCTCCCCCCGCCCTTAGCCTTGGAGCATTTGGGGCTAGCTAAATAGGTGCTACTTAACACTCAGACTTGAAAGTTCAGTTCTGGGCCAGCAAAACAGCTCACTTGCATTGTGTGCTGCTTTGACACATGTGAGTCCCAGGTTTGAGCCCAGCCCTTATGACGTTGAAGGAAACGTCAGTGCTGAGCCCGAGTGTTGAATGAAGAAACTTCATTCTTTCTCTCTGCTTCTCTGCTTCTCTGTGGAAGAAAGAGGACAAGGGTGGAGGGGAAGTAAAGAAAAAGGAACTATCTTACTTGGCTGTGAGAGACTGTTTGTCAGGAGCCTTATTTGCTTTACCTACAAATGGAAAGGGGACCCGTCTTCCCTCTTCCCTTATCATGAGGATCACAGACTGGCCACAACACCTTCAGAGTCTCAGGCAGGATTTCTGCCCCCACAGCTGAGAGGCCCTCAGGGACTGCACCTTCAGGGGGAGTCCTGCTCTCCCATCCAATTTCTTCAGGCCACCAATTCTTCTTCCCTTCCTGGTTTCTCCCTTCCTGAGGGTCATGCTGGCCAGTGATATGATCCTGGAGGACCTTGGATGGCAATCCACCCCCACCCCATCCTGCCCTGCCACCTCCAGTCTCCCAGCTCTTTCTATACTGCTGCTGCCCTACCTTCCCATTAGGAGGCAGTGGCAGGGGACGTGACAGTCCCTTAAAACAGATTTATCCTCTTGGATGAGTTTATGGGCTTTTGCCTTGTAAAAACCCATGAGCTGACATTCTGATTTATCTACCCCTGAGTCAACGGGATGTACCCCATTTAAAGAGAGATCAAATGCATTGTAATGTCTGTGGTTCCAGTTGTGGATTAGATGAGCTATTATGGAAAGTGCTGCCAAGTAAATATGGACAAAAAAAAAGATAGCAAGGGGGTAATTTAACTGTCTATTAAATTGCGTGTTAAGTAAAGTAGCACAAGCGTGGTGCTAAATGGAACTTATTGTCGGGAGAGTTGGTGCAGTAGATAAAACACACCCTTGTGAAGCATTTATTATTATAATCAAAAAAAATTTTTTTTATTGCCACCAAGGTTATTTCTGGGCTTGGTGTCTGTATGATGACCCCATTGCTCTTGATGTCCATTTTTTCTATCCCCTAACCCCCCGTTTATTTGACAGGACTGATAAAAATTGAGGGGGAGGAGATAGAGAAGGAGGGAGAAAAAGAGATACTTGTCACACTTCTTCAGTGCTCATGAATCTTCCCCATAGCAGTTGGGGACCCAGCTCCTTGTACATGGTAACCTGTGTGCCTTAACAGGTGCACCATTGCCCTGCTCCTATTATTATTGTTGTTGTTGTTATTGGGAGAGTATGAACTAGGCATTTCAGAGATGGACACTTAACAATGTAACCATGCCTGTGTGATGACTTACAGTATTGAAGGATCCAAATGTTATTCCTCATTTCTTTTGGTTTTCTATTACTTGCCGCTGCCACTGCTGCAGTGGCTGATCAGATTTCCTGAGATAAATATGCTGGCTGGCTTTTAATGGGATTTCTGCGTTGCCGGGAGTTGGCATGTGCTGATAATAACAGAACCCCCAAATTGTGCATCCCTTAATTGGTAAGAAGAGAGATGTTATGATGGGCCACAAATGGAAACATTGATTTTTACTGCCTGTGCGCAGCTCGGAGCAGCGCATCACGCACGTCCCCTACCTCGCGGGGCGGCAGCTGGCTCTCTGATGAGTTGATTTGTGCATGCGGGTTCTCTGTGTCGGCTGTTTGCGAGTGTGTGTGCTGTGTGGGCAAGAGAAACAGAGCCCTTATAACATCGTCTGTGTCCAAATTGAAATATTTATAGGACTGTGGCTCCTACCTCGGATCGAAAGCATTCTTCGCTTCTCTCTTGTCTGCTCTGCAGACCAGTCCTTGGGGGGCTTAAAGGTGGCTATCCAGAGTCTTTCTCTGTCACTGTAGAGCTCCTTAGGGCACACACACACTTTTGCACATGCAGATCTGTGTGCACAACTGTCTTGTAGCATAGCAGAGCTTCCCTCTTTAATTTAAATCAGTGACCATTTCTGAGCAAGTAAGCCAGCCCCCACACACACGTCAGCGTTCCACTCCGAGTCTCTGTTTTAATTGGCGAGTTTAACCCACTGACATTTATTGGGATGATTGATGTAGTCTCCGTGTTATACTTGCTGTGCTCTTTTTATACCCTGATTCACATGTTCTTGATGAGGCCTATGAATCTCTCAGATTGAGGTTGTGTTCCATATCCTATTGCTGGGCTGGGCAGGATGTCGGCATATAGAGTTTCCAGTCTATGAAGTGTTGAGTACATTGCAGCCCCAGGCTGGGTGTTGGGTGACTCAACTATGAGATGTGGAGAGCAGAACTACCCTACACAACACAAAAGAATGGTGTGTGTGTGTGTGTGTGTGTGTGTGTGTGTAGGAGGGTGCTTTTCCACCTGTGGGCAGGGTGCAGGGCTACATGATTGCTTGCACTCTCTTTTACCTCCAGACCATGTGAAACAGGGATTAATCATGACTTTGAAAAAGTCTGGAACATTGTACAAGTGTAAACACATGTTCATGGCCTTTGTTTCTATTTTCTGTCCCAGATGCCTCACTTGTCCATAGGGTGCTAATCATGGAATAAGTGTTGCTTTGGACTCAGGTTCGAGCTCAGCCTCTACCACACTGAAGAGAGCTCTCTATCTCTGTCTCTTCGTCTCTCTCTTAATAAAAATGATTAAGGGTGCAAAAAGACTTTCATGTCTGAAGCTCCAGGTTCAGTCTCCAGCACCACCACAAGCCAGAGCTGAGCAGTGCTCCGGTATCTCTCTGTCTTTCTTTCTTTCTTTCTCTATCACTCTATGTTGCTCACTGTCATTAACATAAAACAGAGTATACTGTTCTAGGGCAAAAGGTAGAGGACACAGTTTCATTTTAAATTTGCCACCTGACAAGCTATGGCCCTACAAATACATGTGCTTCTTTGAGTCTAGAATCAGGACTCTTTTGCTGAGACTCCAGCTAACACTACCACATCTGGAGGTTTGTTGAGTGGAAGCTGAACTTGGCTAAGAAACTTCCCAGCACTAAATTGCTAGACTTTGGTGAGAAAACAGGAAGTTTAGGTGTGTGAGTAACCATCAACAGAGACTCTAGAGAAGCGTGTAAGGGAATTCTGGTTTTTAGGGGATGGAACTCAAATTCTGGGGGCATTTTTACCTCCCCAATGGGTCATAACCCCCAGCATCAATGCACAGAAGGGAGACAACAGGGAATCCCCTCCCCCAGAAGATTTGCAGCTCAAATAAGACAATCTACTGGAGAATTAACAGCACCACATGCCACCCCTTGGAAAAAAAATTCATATATTAATATGCTGAGAGGTGTCAAGAATAATGAACCCTGAGAGGGAGAGTAATTAAATGTATCTTCATAAATCTCCGGCGATTCTTTTAAAAACCCTTTCCTGAGACCCCGCCAGCTGACATGGACTGTATTCTTCCTGTTGGCAGGAGGCCTAGAAGGAGAACCGGAGTGTGATCGCAAAGCCAGCCGTGCGCTGGAAGACAGGAACAGTGTGACAAGTCAAGAGGAGCGAAATGAGGACGATGAAGACATGGAGGATGAGTCAATTTACACCTGCGATCACTGTCAGCAGGACTTCGAGTCTCTGGCAGACCTGACGGACCACCGGGCCCACCACTGTCCTGGAGGTAATGCTAAACAGCACCGGGATTCTGACAGGTGGTTATACGGATAATTGGACATAGCAACAGCTTGAAGTCTCCAGTGAGATTAAAGAATTAATAATGTAATTTTACAGTTAATGTCATTTTATAGTGGTGTCTGGAGGGACCTTATATCCGCTTTTTAAATAAAATTAAAAATAAAAAGCAATGGCTTTCAGGCGGGCAGGGGACTGAAGCGGGGGTGCTCTGGCCCTCCCTATACCCCCCTCTCCCCCTCGTGTCCCCCTCCAGCAAACCTACTCCATAGCATATGAGCCAGTGGTGGGTGGGCCTGTACCTACTCATGCTTCAGGAAAGGCAGCAATTAAGAGGTTGTTAGTGCAAAGTTAAGCAGCTTAAGTGTGGCGAGGCCTGTGAAGGAGTGAGCTCCCAGGCAGGACTGGGTATGGGATGGGGGGGGGCAGTGAGGGGAGGTTTCAAGGGCTAGGAGGAGCTTGTGCAGAAAGGGACCTGGTTCTACCTCTGCACTTGGCCACCTACTTCTTGGAGCTGAAGGAGAGAGCTGGCTGGCAGTGAGCCT